>NC_057799.1:222639794-222840432 GCF_018294505.1 Triticum aestivum
ATTATTATACATAAAAACATTATATATAATAGTAGGAAAACATGATGCAAAGTGGACGTATCAACTGCCCCAAGCTTAGACCTCGCTTGTCCTCAAGCGAAAACCGAAATCGAAAAACATGTCCACATGCTTAGAGAGAGAGAGAGGTGTCGATAAAAACAAAATACAGACATAGAAGCATCATGTATATTATTATAACAACAACAAACTTTAACATAAAACTTTTATCATAGACTTCTCATGAATAAGTAGCAATTGATCACAACATCGAAGTATAAAGCATAAACTCTATTGGAAACCAACAAACTATGTTCTCAGTCAACTTTGCAACTACAATTCATCATCTTTTCAGGAAGGGTCACGTATCGGAGCCCTTTTGGCAAGTCCACATACTCAACCATCATATAGTATTCTATGATTGCTAACACTCACCGCATACATATGAGAAAAACGTTTCAACCGGACACATAGAAATATAGGGGCTTATAGTTTCGCCTACCAACGTATTCACCTCAAGGGTGATGTCAACAATAATAACTCATGCCACCCATATCCAACTGGATATATGTGCCTAGATCTTTCGTCACCACATGATGCTTGCCAAAGGAGAAAATAAAAAGGAATAGAGAGAAAAACTTCGACTCTTGCATAAAAGTAAATACATAAAAGTAAAAGATAGGCCCTTCGCAGAGGGAAGCAGAGGTTGCCATGCGCTTTTTGTTTTTATGCTCAATCTCTTAGTGCAAAAGAACGTCACGTCATATTGCCCCTTATGATAGCAACCTTTATTATGCAGTCTGTCGCTTTTATTCTTTACCATCACAAGTTCGTACAATGCTCAATTTTCTCTTACACTAAATGATCTAACACTTTTAGAAGCAATTTTTTATTGCCTTATTGCACCGATGACAACTTACTTCAAGGATCTTACTCAATCCATAGGTAGGTATGGTGGACTCTCAAAATAAGATTTGGGTTTAAGGGTTTTTGGATGCACAAGTAGTATCTCTACTTAGTGCGGAATTTTTGGTTAGCAAAGATAGGGAAAAGCACCACATGTTAAAGGATCTATGACAATATAACTTCTATGTGAATATGAACAAACATAAATCATTAAGTTGTCTTCCTTGTCCAACGCCAATAATTTTGGCATATAATAATTTGATGGGGGCTCACAATCACAAAAGATGTCCAAGGTTGTATATTTGTATGTGAATCTTCTCTTCCGTTATTAATTCTTTCATGAATTGCATCATTGACCAATGCTATGTTTGTAAATCTCCAATAAAATTTTCTACTTATACTCCTCCTTATGTGATGTCATTACTTGCCATAAGATTAGCATATGATCTTTTTCATTTATTTCCTTTCTTTTTATTGAAACATGAAAGTAAAGGAAGCAAAACTCAAACTAAACTTTATTATATATCTCGCACACAATTACAAGGATAGATCACTAAGCAAACTCTCAAAAAGAAAGGATCGAACTAAACTTTTATGCATATAAAGCAAAAGATAACTATGGATGGAACTAAGAAAAGTAAAGGCAAAAGATAGTGGAGGTGGTACGATACCCGGGCACCTCCCCCAAGCTTGGCACAAGCCAAGGGGAGTGCCCATACCCGATACTCTTGTTTCTTTTGGTGATGATGTAGCAATCTTATCCTTGGGATTCCATGGCAGAGGCTCACCATCATAAGAGCAGGAGTGAGTCTCACGGGTCCTACAACCGGCAGCCGAACTCATACCTTTAAACCTCGCCTCATATTCAAAGACATGGTTCTGGAGATCGTAGATCTAGCTTTGGAGGAAGTTGATTTGCTCATTCAAGGTGAAGACGATGTCCTTCATGGACTTGCCATCCACCTTGAGATCACGGGTGTAGTCAGCGATCATGAGGTGATTGGCATTGAGTCCACGTTCCACCATCCCCTTGCACCTGAAGACCTCCTGCTCCATAGCTTCAAGCCTGGCTTCCAAGGTTCCCGTCCTTTTGGGACCTTGCACATCGCGGATGTGAAGCACCCCCTCATGCATCTGGATAGCCTGAGGGTGCTGCATCACCTCTCGCAAATATGGGTTGATGACGTTCTCAATGAACTTGTCCTTGGAGGAGCTTGAAGCGGCCATGGTAGATGGGATCTTTCAGAAAATAGCAAGGAAACGAAAATAGGAGATTTCTCTGCGATACGGTGGTCAATAGGTTCGGGGGGTATATAAAGATTTTTTATCTCAGGAAACAAGCAAACGGAAGAAAAACGGAGTCCAGAAGGTACCCGAGGTGGGCACAACCCACCTGGGCCAGGCGTGCCCTGGTGTCTTGTGCCCACCAGGGTCACCTTCCTGGTAGTTTCTTATTTTCCTAAAATTTTAAATATTCCAAAACTGACAAAAAATATTTTTGCGGATTTTTCGGAGTCCGTTTACTTACCGTATCACGTACCTCCCCTTTTTCACGATTCTGGAGTATTACAGAAGGTTTCCTTTATGTGTTCTTCCGGTGTCATAGTTCGGATAATATTGCTTTCAGCATTAATGGGCGTACCTGAGATATAATGTTTTATTCTTTACCCATTGACGACCTTTGGGTTAGTACCTTCGGCATTATTTATTTTGATGGCTCCCGATCGATACTCCTCGATAACATAGGGTCCTTCCCATTTGGAGAGGAGTTTTCCTGCAAAGAATCTGAAATGAGAGTTGTACAAAATAACATATTCTCCAACTTTGAACTCACGCTTTTGGCTTCTTTTATCATGCCATCTTTTAACTTTTTCTTTAAGTAACTTGGCATTTTCATAAGCTTGGGTTCTCCATTCATCTAGTGAGCTAATATCAAATAACCTCTTTTCACCGGCAAGTTTGAAATCATAGTAGAGTACTTTAATTTCCCAATATGCTTTATGTTCTAACTCAAGAGGCAAATGACAAGCTTTTCCATAAACCATTTTATAAGGAGACATACCCATAGGATTTTTGTATGTTGTTCTATAAGCCCAAAGTGCATCATCTAATTTCTTAGACCAATTCTTCTAGGACCTATTGATAGTCTTTTGTAAAATTAATTTTATTTCTCTACTGCTAAGTTCAACTTGACCACTAGACTGAGGATGATAAGGTGATGCAATTCTATGGTTAACATCATACTTATCAAGCATTTTACGGAAAGCACCATGAATAAAATGTGAACCACCATCAGTCATTAAATATCTAGGGACTCCAAACCTTGGGAAAATAACTTCCTTAAGCATTTTAATAGAGGTGTTGTGATCAACACTACTAGTTGGAATAGCTTCTACCCACTTAGTAACATAATCAACAGCAACCAAAATATGTGTATACCCATTAGAGGAAGGAAAAGGTCCCATATAATCAAAAGCCCAAACATCAAATGGTTCAACAGCAAGAGAATAATTCATAGGCATTTCCTGACGCTTACCAATATTACCAATTCTTTGACATCCATCACAAGATAAAACAAACTTACGGGCATCCTTGAAGAGAGTAGGCCAATAAAATCCGGATTGCAATACCTTGTGAGCAGTTATGTTTCCCGCATGATGCCCTCCATAAGCTTCAGAGTGACATTTTCATGGGATTTGTCCCTGTTCATGCTCAGGTACACAATGTCTAATAATACCATCTACTCCTTCGTTCTAAAGATGTGGGTCATCCCAAAAGTAATGTCTTAAATCATAGAAGAACTTTTCTTTTGTTGGTATGTGAAACTAGGTGCTATATATTTAGCAACAATGTAATTAGCATCAGCATACCAAGGAGTGTTATGGGAAACATTTATTGCACCTAATTGGTCATCAAGAATATTCTCAAGCCTAGACAAGTTATCAGCCACGGGGTTCTCAGCTCCTTTTCTACCAGTGATATGTAACTCAAATTCTTGTAGCAACAAAACCCACCTAATGAGTCTAGGTTTAGCATCTTTGTTTTCCTTCAGATATTTTATAGCAGCATGGTCGGTGTGAACAGTTACCTTATAATCAACAATGTAAGATCTAAATTTATCACAAGCAAACACCACTGCTAAGAATTCTTTTTCAGTAGTAGCATAATTTCTGTGAGCACTGTCTAATGTTTGACTAGCATAATGAATAACATTTAATTTCTTATCAACTCTTTGTCCTAGAACAACACCAACTGCATAGTCACTAGCATCACACATAATTTCAAAAGGCAAGTTCCAATCATGTGGTTGAACAATAGGTGCGGAAATCAAGGCTTTCTTAAGTGTTTCAAAGGCTTCTACACAATCATCATAAAAAACAAATGGAACATCCTTTTGTAAAAGATTTGTAAGAGGCCTAGAAATTTTAGAGAAGTCTTTAATAAACCTCCTATAGAAACCAGCATGACCAAGGAAACTATGAATACCTTTAATATCTTTAGGACTCTCAATTGCATGAACTTTAGCTTTATCCACCTCAATATCTCGTCCAGAAATTTTATGTCCCAACACAATACCTTCATTAACCATAAAGTGGCACTTCTCCCTATTTAAGACAAGATTAGTTTGCTCGCATCTCTGCAAAACTCGATCAAGGTTCCTTAAGCAATCATCAAAAGAAGTTCTGTAAATGAAGAAATCATCCATGAATACCTCAACAATCTTTTCACAAAAATCAGAGAATATAGCAGTCATACATCTTTGAAAGGTAGCAGGTGCATTACATAAACCAAAAGGCATATGTCTATAAGCATAAGTTCCAAAAGGACAAGTAAAGGTGGTTTTCTCTTGATTAGGTGTTGAAACAGGTATTTGAGAAAAACCAGAATATCCATCAAGGAAGCAAAAGTGGTGTGCTTTGATAATCTTTCTAGCATTCGATCAATAAAAGGCAGAGGGGTAATGATTTTTTCTAGTAGCTTTATTTAATTTTCTAAAATCAATTACCATTCTATAGCCAGTGACAATTCTTTGTGGAATAAGTTCATTCTTATCATTAGGAATAGCAGTAATACCTCCCTTCTTAGGGACACAATGAACAGGACTTACCCATCTACTATCAGCTATAGGATAGATTATACCTGCTTCCAGAAGCTTCAGTATTTCAGTTCTTACCACTTCTTTCATCTTAGGATTTAAACATCATTGGTGATCAACAACGGGTTTAGCATTAGGTTCCATATTAATTTTGTGCTGACAGAGAGTGGGACTAATGCCCTTTAAATCATCAAGAGTATACCCAATATCAGCTCGGTGTTTCTTTAGAACCTTTAATAATCTTTCTTCTTCATGTTCTGAAAGGTTAGCACTAATAATAACATGATATGTCTTTTTCTCATCAAGATAAGCATATTTCAAAGTGTCTGGCAATTGTTTTAATTCAAACACAGGATCACCTTTAGGTGGAGGAGGACCTTCTAGAGTTTCAATAGGCAAATTGTGTTTAAGCAGAGGACGTTGTTCAAACAAAATCTTATCTATCTCATTTCTTTCATGGATATGCATATCATTCTCATGGTCTAGCAAATACTGTTCTAGTGGATCAGTAGGAGGTACATCAATAGAAGCAATACCAATTATTTCATCCTTACTAGGCAATCCTTCCTTATGATGCTTTCTACTAAACTTAGAAAAATTAAACTCATGAGACTCATCACCAAAACTAACACCGCCGGTTTGTTTCTCACAATCTATTTTAGCATTAATGGTGTTCAAGAAAGGTCTACCAAAGATAATGGGACAAAAGTTATCTTTTGGGGAACCAAAAACAAGAAAAGCAGTAGGGTATTTCATTTTCCCACACAAGACTTCGACATCTCTAACAATCCCAAGTGGTGTGATGGTGTCTCTATTAGCAAGTTTAATAGTAACATCTATGTCTTCTATTTCAGCGGGTGCTATGTCAATCATAATTTCTTGATATAAGGTAAAAGGAATAGCACTCACGCTAGCACCTAAATCACATAAACCATGATAACAGTGATCTCCTATTTTAACTGAGACAACAGGCATGCCAACTACGGGTCTGTGTTTATCTTTTTCATCGGGTTTGGCAATTCTAGCAGCTTCATCACAGAAGTAAATAACATGCACATCTATATTTTCAACAAGGAGATCCTTAATCATAGCAACACTAGGTTCTACTTTGATTTGTTCAGCTGGTTTAGGTGTTCTAATATAGCTTTTATTGACCATAGTTTAAACTTTAGCATGTTCCTTTATCCTAACAGGAAAAGGTGGTTTTTCAATATAAGCGGTAGGAACAAATGGATCAACATTATAAATAATAGTTTCATCTTTAGCTATTACTGGTTCTTTAATTTCTTCTTTAATAGGTGGGTGATATTTAAACCACTTCTCTTTAGGGAGATCAACATGAATAGCAAATTTCACAATAGGAGGCTACTAACTCAGAGTCAAGTACATATTTAGTGCTAAACTTTTGAAAAGCATCGGTATTCATAAAAGATTTAACACAATCATACTTAATCTTAATACCTGACTCTTTACCTTCATCGAGTTCCCAATCTTCAAGTTGCGTTTAATTCTTTCTAAAAGATCCCACATGAAATCAATAGTACTCTTCATAAAGGAACCAGTACAAGAAGTATCAAGCATGGATCGATCATCATGAGAAAGTCGAGCATAAAAATTCTGAATGATAATTTCTCTTGAGAGCTCATGATTGGGGCATGAATATAACATTGACTTAAGCCTCCCCAAGCTAGAGCGATACTTTCTCCTTCACGAGGCAAAAAATTATATATGTAATTCCGATCAAGATCAACTAGATGCATAGGATTTTTTTTTGGTGAAACTCCAATTTCAGTCGATTCCAATTCCAAGATGCAATATCATCGCATAGCCTATACCATGCCAATGCTTTTACCTTCAAAGATAAAGGGAAAACCTTCTTCTTAGCTTCATCTCCGGGTAAACTTGCAAGCTTAAATAATCCACAAATTTGTTCCACATATATCAAGTGCATATCAGGATGTTCGGTTCCATCTCCTGCATAAGGATTAGCTAGCAGTTGTTCTATCATACCCGAAGGAATTTCATAACCAATATTTTCCGTAGGTGCAGTAGGTTGAGGGGTGACTAGTTGTGGTTACGGTTGAGGTGAAGATACCCCGAACAAACCCCTCAAAGGATTGTTTTCCATAGTAACAAGTGACAATAAATTTCAGCACGTAGTAATAATTTTTCCTTACCAATTTCCACTTACCAAGAGCGCTTCACTCCCCGGCAACAGCGCCAGAAAAGAGTCTTGATGACCACAAGTATAGGGGATCAATCGTAGTCCTTTCGATAAGTAAGAGTGTTGAACCCAAGGAGGAGCAAAAGGAAATGACAAGTGGTTTTCAGCAAGGTATTCTCTGCAAGCACTGAAATTGTAAATAACGAGTAGTTTGATAGCAAGATAATTTGTAACGAGCAAGTAATAATAGTAGTAGCAAAAGTGCAGCAAGGTAGCCCAATCCTTTTGAGGCAAAGGACAGGCCAAAATAGTCTCTTATGACAAGCAAAGCGTTCTTGAGGGTACATGGGAATTTCATCTAGTCACTTTCATCATGTTGGTTTGATTTGTGTTCACTACTTTGATAATTTGATATGTGGGTGGACCGATGCTTAGGTGCTGTTCTTACTTGAACAAACCTCCTACTTATGATTAACCCCCTCGCAAGCATCCGTGATACGTCTCCAATGTATCTATAATTTATGAAGTATTCATGCCATGTTTACAACAATTTTATATGGTTTTGGTATGATTTGCATGGAACTAACCCGGACTGATGTTGTTTTCAGCAGAACTACCGTGGTGTTGTTTTTTGTGCAGAAATGAAAGTTCTCCAAATGAGTTGAAACTCTTTGACAATTTTTTTGGAACAAAAGGGACCGCCGAAGCTTCGTGGAAGGACCAAAAGATGGAGGAGTAGGGCACAAAACACCGGGGCGCGCCTGGGCCGTTGCCCGTGCCCCGGTGGGTTGTGCTCACCTCGAGGCCCATCTTAGCGTGAAACCAACGCCAAAAAATCCTATAAATAGAGATACCATCAGGGGTTACCCTAGATCAGAAGTTCCGCCGCCGCAGGCCTCTGTAGCCACCGAAAACCAATCTAGACCCCGTTCCGGCACCCTACCGGAGGGGGAAATCATCTCCGGTGGCCATCTTCATCATCCCGGCGGCCACCACGATGAGGAGGGAGCAGTCCACCCTCGGGGCTGAGGGTTTGTACCAATAGCTACGTGTTTAATCTCTCTCTCTCTCTCTCTCGTGTTCTTGAGATGTCACGATCTTGATGTATCGCGGGCTTTGTTAATATAGTCGGATCATATGGTGTTTTCTCCTCTCTATCTTGTGATGAATTGAGTTTTCCCCTTTGAGATTTCATTGTTATCGGATTGAATACTTTTATGGATTTGAGAACACTTGATATCTGTCTTGCAATTGTCGTGGTGACAATGGGGTATCATATTGATTCACTTGATATATGTTTTGGCACTCAACTCGCGGATTCTCGAGGTGACATTGGGGTAATCTATGCATAGGGGTTGATGCACGTTCTTGTCTTTATTTCTCCGGTAGAAATCTTGGGGCACTCTTTGAAGTTCTTTGTGTTGGATTGAGTATTATGAATATGAATTAGCTTTGGTGTTATTTTAGTACGAACTCTAGGATAGATCGAACGGAAAGAATAGCTTTGTGTTATTTTAGTATGAGCTCTTGAATAGATCGAACGGAAAGAATAGCTTTGAGGTGGTTTCGTACCCTACAAACAATTTATTCTTATGTTCTCCGCTAGATAGGAACTTTGGAGTGATTCTTCATCGCACTTTGAGGGATGGTTATATGATCCAATTATATTAGCATTGTTGAGAGATTGCACTAGCGAAAGTACGGACCCTAGGCCTCATTTTCAAGCATTGCAATACCGTTTTTGTGCCAGTTTACTATTTGTTACCTTGCTGTTTTTATTTATTCAGATTATAAAAATATATTTCTACCATCCATATTACACTTTTATCACCATCTCTTCGCCGAACTAGTGCACCTATACAATTTGCCATTGTATTGGGTGTGTTGGGGACACAAGAGGTTTCTTTTATTTGGTTGCAGGATTGTTTGAGACAAACCATCTTCATCCTACACCTCTCACGGATTGATAAACCTTAGGTCATCCACTTTAGGGAAAATTGCTACTGTCCTACAAAACTTTGCGCTTGGAGGCCCAACACGTGTCTACAAGAATAAAGTTGCGTAGTAGACATCAAGCTCTTTTCTGGCGCCGTTGCGGGGAGGTGAGTGCATGAAGGTATATCTTTAGATCTTGCAATTGAATCTTTTAGTTTCTTGTTTTATCACTAGTTTGGTTTATAAAATAAAACTACATAAAAAATGGAATTGAGGTTGCATCATATTATTGATCATCTTTATAATATCTTTCTTGAAAATGATGGTTTGGAAAATTGTGCTCAATTGTTAGAAGAAGAAGTCAATAAAATGTTTGGCACAAAATATTTGAATGAGGAGCATGATTGCAATGTTGTTAGTATGAATTCTTTGAATATCCATGATGCTAATGATATGCAAAGTTACAAGCTTGGGGATGCTATATTTGATGAAGATGATATTTTTACTCCCCCAAGTTTTGATGAGAAAATTTATTATGATGAAAGCATGCCTCCTATTTATGATGATTATATTGATGAAAGTGGGTTTGGAAGAGTGTCTACTCTAGGTACTAATGATCCCACTATTTTTGAGGGTGTTGAATCTGATTGTAATAATTATGTAAGTGGATTTCGACAGGTCATGACTTTATTTAGTCATGAATCCACTATTTCGGAAGAGGTTTCACTTGATTATTATGATAACAAGGTTGCTATCTATGATGAATATGGTGATGACATGTATGCTATAAAGAGTAATGATAACCATGAAACTTGTCATCATGATTTTAATTTTCACTCTCATGATAGTTTTTTTGTTGAGTTTGCTCCCACTACTATTGATGAGAAGAAATTTGCTTATGTGGAGAGTAATAAAATCTCTATGCTTGTCGATCATGAAAATAATGCTTTATGTGATAGCTATATTGTTGAATTCATTCATGATGCTATTGAAAATTATTGTGAGGGAGGAACATATTCTTGTAGGAATTGCAATAATATCAAGTTTCCTCTCTATGTGTTGAAAATCTTGAAGTTATGTTTGTTTTGCCTTCCTATGCTAGATGATTATTGTTCCCATGAATTATTTCCTCACAAAATCCATATGCATAGGAAGTGGGTTAGGCTTAAATGTGCTAGTCATATGCTTCATGATGCTCTCTTTGTGTTTCAATTCTTATCTTTTATGCGAGTATCATTGAAATCATCATGCCTAGCTAAAAGTTATTAAAGAAAAGCGCTTGTTGGGAGACAACCCAACACTTTTACCTACTGTTTTTGTGTGTTAACATGATTAATCAACTGTAGTAATCATGTTTTATTGCTTTTGTTTCAATAAAGTGCCAAGTAAAGCCTTTGGGATCATGCTGGGTGATAGTTGATTTGATCTTGCTGAAAAACAGAAACTTTTGCGCTCAGGAAAACTTTTCTCATTTTTAACATAAGCGTGATAAAATTCTGATTATTTTTGAAGAAGATTAATAGACAAATTTCCCAGGGTTTCCTATTTTTTCAGAATTTTTGGAGTAGTATAAATATGGTTGGAGTACAGATTACTACAGACTGTTCTGTTTTTGCCAGATTCTGTTTTCAATGCATAGTTTGCTTGTTTCCTAGTTTCTATGGCTTATATTGCTCAATATAAATTGTGGAAATGATATGCTACAGTAGGAATTGTGTGTAAACAATTATGAATCTTGTCTTTGACAGTACCAAAGTGAAATGGTTTTCTCTTTATCATACTAACCTATCTCACGAAGTTCCGTTAAGTTTTGTGTGATTGAAGTTTTCAAGTTTTGGGTGAGATGTCGATATGAGGAGAATAAGGAGTGAGAAGACCCTAAGCTTGGGGATGCCCAAGGCACCCCAAGTTAATATCCAAGGAAGATCCAAGCAACTAAGCTTGGGGATGCCCCGGAAGGCATCCCCTCTTTCGTCTCCAACATTATCGGTAACCTCACTTGGAGCTATGTTTTCATTCGTCACATGATATGTGTTTTTCTTGGAGCATCAATTTATTTTGTTAGGATTTGCTTGCTGTTATTTAGAATAATGTTTTGCATCTTTTATTTCAATAAAAGTGGCAATGATAGCCTTTACTATGCTTATTTTGCATGCCTACATGTTGCTGTTTGAAAACAGAAAGTTTGCCTCTGTTGCAAAAATTCCCTAGAAAAGTCAGAATGTGATAAAATTTTGAAACTTTTTGCAAAATAAGCTCTGATAAATTTTCTACAGGGTGGTAACTTTTCATAATCTTTGGAGTTTAAGAAGTATTGATACTCTTGCATTCTTTACAGACTGTACTGTTTTGGCAGATTGCTGTTATGATTGCATTGTTTGCATATGTTTGCTTGTTTAATGATTCTATTTGAGGATAGGAGTATTAAATATGCAGAGGCATTTAGTATGAAATGTTGAATAATAATTTTAGTGATTTGCTACAGTAGAGAATGATAAGGTTTTGCATTGATTTATACTAACGTATCTCACGAGTTCTTGTTGATTTTCGTGTGGATGAAGCTTTTGAGATTTAGGAAAACCGTGATATGAGAGGAATTAAGGAGATGCAAAAGCTCAAGCTTGGGGATGCCCAAGGCACCCCAAGATAATATTTCAAGAAATGTCAAGCATCTAAGCTTGGGAATGCCCCGGTAGGCTTCCCACCTTTCTTCTTCAACAATTATCGGTTAGTATCGGTTGAGCCTAAGTTTTTGTTTCTTCACATGATGTGTGCTATTCTTGGAATCGCATTTTGTTTTGTTTTTGCTTGCGGTTTTAATAAAATACTTAGATCTGAAAGTTTTTAGATAAAATAGAGTCCTCAAATATTTGCCAGGGAGGCTAAGTAAGCGGCACTCAAATCCCGTCAACGAAGCTCTTTTCTTTGAAATTGCTCTAGTGCTTCACTTATATCTTTTTGAGCACGGTGTGCTTTAGTATTTTTGAAGAAATTCTCTCTTTCTTCACTTAAATTAATTTGAGAGAAAGAAATATTATGCTCATGATCTTCACTTATATTTGTTTGAGCTTATCAAAAGCAATACATGAGAATTAGTTCCAAAGTGATAGATATCCAAGAAGGATATAATAAAAAATTTCATGAAGATCATTGGACAAAATAAACTTGATTCCTTGTAATAGTTTTGAGATATGATGATGTGATATGTGAGTCATGTTGATGAGTAATTATGCTTTAGTAAAAATATTGGTGTTAAGGTTTGTGATTCCCTATGCAAGCACGAAAGTCAATAGTTATGCAATGAAATGACATCCTAGTTGTGGTGCATTATTCAGTGTTAATTATGCTCAATGCTCGCTTATGATATTATTCGTTTCTTGGTTGGTCGCTTCTCAATCTTTTGCTAGCCTTCATTTTGCACTAAGTATGATCACTACTTGTGCATCCAAAATCCTTTAAACCAGTTTTGCCACATGAGTCCACTATACCTACCGATATGCGGTATTCTTTTGCCGTTCTAAGCAAATTTGTATGTGCCATCTCTAATTCTCAAAATAAATTTCTCTTTTGTGTGCTCGTACCGCTCGCGAGGCGGTGAGGGGTGGCCAATATTTTCCATGCTATATGTGTTATTCTGACGATAAGTGTTTATTCACTTGTCTTTGCACGAGAGTAAGGCAAAGGTATTAGGGATGCCCAGTCCTGAAATGAAAAATGAATTTAATTTATGTTGTCAAATAATAAATTCCTTGGAAAGTGTTGGTATGGAGGGCACCCATGGATACGATTAGCCATGGAAAGTGAAAGTATGGTGGAAAAAGGAATAAAATTTATTTTCTGTTTGGGAACCGCCTATGATATATCTAGCATGGAAAGTGTTGGGAGCTCTAAGTCGTTTTCGTTGGTGGGAAAAGTATGCCTCTCATAATGTTTTTATCTCTCAATTTTCACTTTGAGCTCTGGCACCTCTACAAATCCCTACTTCCCTCAGCGAAGGGCCTTTCTTTTACTTTATGCAATTTTTATTTTTAATTTGAGTCTGCTCTTCTCTTATAAAGCACCCACTAGGAGGCACTATGATCGTACTTGAGCATTGGGTGTAGCTAATATGCGAGTGTGTTTCATGAATGGATCAATGATTGAGCATGATGGGCTAGGGATAACTTATTTTAGCGTTGATATTTTGAAGACATGGTTGCTTGTTGGTATGCTTGAGTATTAAAGTCCTCATGTCAAAACTAGACTATTTCTTTGGACCATACAAAAGTCCTAATGTCCATGCTACAAAATAAAAGAGTTTATGATGAATATGATAGGTAGCATTCCACAAAAAAATCCATTTGAAATTGCTACTTTATCATGATATTTTTTATGAGAAAGAGTTGCTGTTATGATGCTAGGAGAAGTGATTGAAATTATCATTGATCAAACTTATGCACTTTGCTAGCATTCACACTTCATAAATTATTTCTTTTATCATTTACCTACTCGAGGACGAGTAGGAATTAAGCTTGGGGATGTTGATACGTCTCCAACGTATCTATAATTTATGAAGTATTCATGCCATGTTTACAACAATTTTATATGGTTTTGATATCATTTGCATGGAACTAACCCGGACTGATGCTGATTTCAGCAGAACTACCGTGGTGTTGTTTTTTGTGCAGAAATGAAAGTTCTCCAAATGAGCTGAAACTTTTTGATGATTTTTTTGGAACAAAAGGGACCCCCGAAGCTTCATGGAAGGACCAGAAGATGAAGGAGTAGGGCACAAGACACCGGGGCGCGCCTGGGCCGTTGCTCGTGCCCCGGTGGGTTGTGCTCACCTCGAGGCCCATCTTAGCGTGAAACCAACGCCAAAAAAATCCTATAAATAGAGAAACCATTAGGGGTTACCCTAGATCAGAAGTTCCGCCGCCGCAGGCCTCTGTGGCCACCGAAAACCAATCTAGACCCCATTCCGGCACCCTGCCGGAGGGGGGAATCATCTCCGGTGGCCATCTTCATCATCCTGGCGGCCACCACGATGAGGTGGCAGTAGTCCACCCTTGGGGCTGAGGGTTTGTACCAGTAGCTATGTGTTTAATATCTCTCTCTCTCTCTCTCCCTCGTGTTCTTGAGATGTCACGATCTTGAAGTATCGCGGGCTTTGTTAATATAGTCGGATCATATGGTGTTTTCCCCTCTCTATCTTGTGATGAATTGAGATTTCGGTGTTATCGGATTGAATACATTTATGGATTTGAGAACACTTGATATATGTCTTGCAATTGAATACTCATGGTGACAATTGAATACTCATGGTGACAATGGGTATCGTATTGATTCACTTGATATATGTTTTGGCACTCAACTCGCGGATTCCCGAGGTGACATTGGGGTTATCTATGCATAGGGGTTGATGCACGTTCTTGTCTTTGTTTCTCCGGTAGAAATCTTGGGGCATTCTTTGAAGTTCTTTGTGTTGGATTGAGTATTATGATTATGAATTAGCTTTGGTGTTATTTTAGTACGAACTCTAGGATAGATCAAATGGAAAGAATAGCTTTGTGTTATTTTAGTACGAACTCTCGAATAGATCGAACGGAAAGAATAGCTTTGAGGTGGTTTCGTACCGTACAAACAATTTATTCTTATGTTCTCCGCTAGATAGGAACTTTGGAGTGATTCTTCCTTGCACTTTGAGGGATGGTTATATGATCCAATTATATTAGCATTGTTGAGAGATTGTATTAGCGAAAGTACGGACCCTAGGCCTCATTTTCAAGCATTGCAATACCGTTTTTGTGCCCGTTTACTATTTGTTACCTTGTTGTTTTTATTTATTCAGATTATACAAATATATTTCTACCATCCATATTACACTTTTCTCACCATCTCTTTGCCGAACTAGTGCACCTATACAATTTGCCATTGGTTGGGTGTGTTGGGGACACTGTCGGATTTCGGGTTCCGGCAAAACCCTTGAGGTTCGAACACTCGGGTGCGCACGAAGATTTCCCCCTACCTAATCACGCCCTCAGCCTCGTTGTGATCTCAAAGCCTAGCTCGACGAACCCGCAACACAAGAGACACGAGATTTATACTGGTTCGGGCCACCGTTGTGGTATAATACCCTACTCTAGTGTGGTGTGGTGGATTGCCTCTTGGGCTGAGGATGAACAGTACAAGGGGAAGAACAGCCTCCTGAGGAGAGGTGTTCTTGTGCTTGGTGGGTGTGAGGATGATCCGAATCTATTCTCTCATACTGTGGTGGCTAGTTCTATTTATAGAGGCCCTGGTCCTCTCCCCAAATATTGAGCGGGAAGGGAGCCAACAACGGCCAAATTCGAAGGGAGACAACTAGTACGAGTTATCCTGACTAAAGGTGGTCTTCGCCTGCCAAAGGCTCTAGTGGTGACGCCGTCTTGGGCTCCACAGTGACCTCCGTCCTGCCGTCCTGCTGGTCTTGGTCTCGTTGCACCGATATGGAAACCTTTGCCTGATGCCTCGGTACTCCTCGCCTGCGCTTGCCTCCTTACCACCAAAGAGAAAACGAGGACACTGTGCGCGCTGGCGCCCGCCTGGTCTTGGTCGTCATGGCTTACGTCATTGGAACCTCGCGAGGTTCGCCTTGCCTTGATCTCTCCGCCCCTCGCGAGCCAGCCTGGTGAGGCCGCTCCCGAGGAGGTCTTGTGTCGTCCGCCTCGCGAGGCTTGGCCCCTCGCGAGGGTCTTGAGCGTTTGCTGGTGAAGACGACCCGTACTGGGCCGCGAGTGGAGCCACGTCGTGGGCCGCAGGCAGGCAAGTCTGGGGACCCCCGTTCCTAGAACACTGACAGTAGCCCCCAGGCCCAAGGCGCGCTCGGACTTGGCTTTGAGGCGAAGCCAAAGGGCAAGTGCGGAGCGCCGCGGGCCACAACAGCCTGCGGCCTTGGTCGACGCGTGGTGATTGATTGGACGTGAGTGTCTCCGCTTCCCCATGCTGCCTCGTCAACTGCCCGACGTGACGAGTCCGTGCTGCATGCAGAGAAATATCATCATTACGTGTGATCGTGGGGACCCCGGTTGGCCTTGTCCTACTATAAATGAGGAGGGGGGCAGAGCCCCCGTCGCCCATATCTTCCTATTCCGCTCGCTTCTCCTCCCTTGCTCCATTGCCAGTAGCGACTCCCATGGCGCGTGCGAAGAGGTTTTCAGCCGCAGAGAAGGGGAAGGCTCGCCAGGAGGGGCCCGGCTCTCCGCCGCCCAAGCATGAACGCGGCCGTCCTCGCAAGCACTCCGCGACCCCCGCCGTGGCCCCTCGCGGCCACGGCGGTGCCCCTTTGTGTGGTGGGAGCCACCCATGTCGAGGCAGCCCCGTCGATGAGGGGGGGCCCACCATGGTCGCGCCGCCTCCCCGGCCGTGCTTCCACTCGGCGGAGGTGCTGCCGGAGTTCATGGTGTGGTCGGAGAACCCTGCCGGTAACTGGCTTCAGCTCCCGCGCTCCTTCGCCGATGAGCTGCCGGCCACAGGTCCAGGCGGGCTCTGGCTGCAGGCGGACGACTGCTGTAACAAAGCTTCCTGGGTTGCGGTCGAGGCCTCCGTTGCGGGCAACGCTGCCCTGGCCCGTGGTTGGCAGACATTTGCCCGCGCGCGCAGCCTGGGCAGGCGGTGCACCCTGCACTTCAAGTACGACGGCAACGCGACCCTCTACGTGAGGGTCTTCGGAGAAGATGGCCGCCGCGTCGGGTGCTGCCCTGAGGACAACAACGACGATGAGGTGCTTGGTCTTGGCGACGGTCGTGATGAGGACGAAGGCGGACCCGCTCTCAGCACCGACCGCGGCTCGTCAAGCTATGGTGGCTCTTCCTCCGGCGGCAGCTCCACCAGCGGTGGCTATGACCAGCCGCCACGCCGCCGCGCCCGCTTCGAGGGCGGCAGCGGGTCGTCTCGTCGTCGCGCTCTGGTGAAGCACGAGGTGGGTCTGGCTGAGCCCAGGAGGGCGTCATGGCTACCTCCTCGCGAACTGTTGCAAAGCACGCGCCGCTTTTGTTTCGTTCTTCATTTCCTTCCTGCATTGAGACAGTCAAGTATGGGGCCCCGCGGGGGCGCGTAACAAACTATGATTTCCAAGTTGTTACGCTGTGTTTATCGTTCCTGTGCCGTGTCGCAATATCAATGTTTTATATAGGCACGTAGGAATAACTTAGCTTGACGCGCTTGAAGTAGTTTCTGCCTCACGAGGCGCGCGTTTCTCGGTACCTGGCGAGGAGGAACTGCAAAAATTTGTTAGGAGATCCGAGCCCCGGTCGCAGGCACCTCTGGCCACGACCAAGCTCCTCGTATTGCGGTACCCGAGGGGCACGGATTGAGAGAGGTGTGCCAGCATGCAGCTCGAACGAGGGTGCCTCGCGAAAAACAGACAAGACGCTCATGAGGGCACCTGTCTAGCCCCCTCGCGAGGGACGCGAGAGAGGGTACAGGTCAAACAAACAACCCAAGGCAGAAAACAGAGGCAGAAGTCGATGGAACAAGATCAGCAAGCAACACCAGAAAGCAAATTTCGATTAAAGAGGGGCAAGCCAACTAAGGAAAGGAAATGGAAAGCCGCGTCCGGCACCTAGTCTAGTCTTCTTGTCTTCTCACCAGCGCGGAGCTAAGTGCTGCAACTAGGACGTGGGAGGGAGCCCCAGAGGCCCAAGGGCGGCACTCCTGAGACTCGGGGGCGTGTACAGACTCACTCATTATTACGTGAGAGCGTCACGAGTGGAGACCTTCAAAGGCACGGGGCCTTCTTCACAGGCGCTGGGCCTTTCTTCATGGGTAGAACTTCCGGAGGTGCTGGATGTTCCAGGCATTCTGGATGGGTACCCCATCCTGCGTCTCCAGGCGCGCGGCGCCAGGCCTGGAGACGTGGGCGACCCTAAACAGGCCCTCCCACATGGGTGAGAGCTTATGCAGCCCTTCCCTGGAGAGCACCCGCCTTAGGACGAGGTCACCCACCTCGAGCATCCTAGAGCGGACGTTGCGACAGTGGTACCGTCGCAGCGCCTACTGATATCTTGCAGCCCGTAGCATGGCTTCACGGCGGTGTTCCTCCCCCAGCACGAGGTCCACCCCCCGCATGGCGTCCTGCTGTGCCTCATCAAACGCCAGGGCCCGCGCGGAGCAATGCCTGACCTCGTGAGCGAGAACCGCCACTGCTCCGTAGACGAGGAAGAATGGGGTCTCGCCCGTTGGCTTGGTGGCGGTGGTGCGGATGGACCACAGTACGGACTGGATCTCGTCGTGCCAGCCCCTGCCGCAGGCCTCGAGCTTCTTCTTGAAGGTCCTGGTCTTGAGGCCTCTCAGGACCTCCGCGTTGGCGCGTTCGGCCTGGCCATTGCTCCGGGGGTGCGCCACCGAAGCGTAGCAGATTTGCGTTCCAAGGTTAGCACAATATGTCTTGAAGAGGTTGCTAGTGAACTGCGAGCCGTTGTCGGTGATGATGTGGTTGGGGACCCCAAACCAGCTCACGAGACCTTTGATGAACTTGACCGCGGAGCCGGCCGGGATGGCATGGACGGCTTCTACCTCTGCCCACTTGGTAAACTTGTCGATGGCGACGTAGAGGTAGCGGTAGCCCCCATGCGCTCGAGGGAACGGGCCCAAGATATCCAGCCCCCAGACCGCAAATGGCCACAAGAGTGGGATGGTCTAGAGGCCCTGAGCCGGCTGATGGATCTGCTTGGCGTGGAACTGGCAGGCCTCGCAGGACTTCACCATCTCAGTCGCGTCGTTGAGTGCCGTAGGCCAGTAGAATCTACTGCGAAACACCTTGCCGATGAGGGTCCGTGACAACGAGTGGTGCCCGCAGTCCCCGCCGTGTATGTCGGCTAGCAGCTCTTTCCCCTGCTCCCTGGAGATGCAATGCAGGGAGACGTCATTTGGTCGTTTCCTGTATAACTCACCGTCCTGGACGCAGTATGTCATGGCCTGCCGGGCCACATGCTCCGTGTCCTCCTCCTCCGGCAGCGTCCCTTGCATCAGGTATTCCTTGAATTCCCTGGTCTAGCACCCCTCCTGAGGCTCGAGCGCCAAAAGTAAGCGTGCTCCCGAGGTCGGGCCACAGGCCGGGGCTCCCGAGGCTGGTGGTTGAGGGAGCTCCTCCCGAGGCAGCGCTGTTCTTGAAAGTGGCGGTGTTGCCGATGGCTTGAAGAGCCGCTCCTCGAAGACGCCAGGCCCTTGGGGTAGCCGCTTGGATGCTCTCCTGTCGATGTCGTTGGCTTCCTTGTTGGTGCCACGGGGCACATGCTGCAATTCCAGGCCCAAGAACTGCTTCTCCATCTTGCGCACCGCCGCGAGGTACGCCTCCATGTGCTCGTCCTTCAGCTCGTACACCTTGTTGGAGAAGTTGACGAGGAGCTGCGAGTCGCCCTTGATGGTGAGGCGCTTCACCCCCAGGGCCACCGCAGCCTTGAGACCAGCTATGAGGCCTTCGTACTCTGCTATGTTGTTGGAGACCTTCTCGCCCTGCTGGAAGTAGAGCTGCATGTCGTAGTAAAGCTTGTCCTGAGTGGGTGAGATGAGCATTGCTCCAGCCCCCGCGCCCTGGCGCGCAAAGGCGCCATCGAAATACATAACCCAGCCGCCTGGCGCTTCACTCCCCGGTGAGAGGGACCGATCCTCGCCTTCTTCAAGCCCTGGGGCGTCCGTCCATTCTGCCACGAAATCTGCGAGCGCGGCTCCTTGATGACCCTGGTTGTGCTGAACTCCAACTGGAATGCCTGTAGCTTGATGTTCCACTCAGCGACTCTCCCGGCGGAGTTGGGGCTCCTGAGCACCCTCTCCAACGGGTAGGCCGAGACGACCTTGATGGGGTGACCTTGGAAGTAGTGCTGAAGCTTGTGTGAGGCCACCAATAGCGCGAGCAGGAGCTTCTGAGCCATGGGGTACCGCACCCTCGCGTCCCGCAACACCGTGCTGACAAAATACATAGGGTGCTTGACGAGGGCGGGTGCATTGACGAGGCCCGCGGCTTCCGGAGGTTGGGTTGTCTCCTGAGACGATGAAGCCCTCAAAGCCTGGTCGCTCGTTGGGGCTTCCGCAGGCCCAAGTGCGCCGTCTTGTTGAGCCTGGTCCTTTGCTGTCGTCGCCGCAGCCCTCACGGAGCCCTCTGGGTCTTGCGCCGCCCTGGCTGAGGGAGCGGCTTGGCGTGATGCGTCCCTGGCTCGACGCTCCTCCCGAACTCCCAGCAGAGCTGTGCTGGCGGAGTAAGGGGTGGCGGCAAGGTACAGCACCAGGGGCTCGAGAGGTCGGGGTGCCACCATCACCGGAGGGCTGGTCAGGTATCTCTTGAGGTCTTGAAACGCTTGGTCGGCCTCTAGAGTCCACTCGAATGGGCCCTTTTTCTTCATCAGCTTGAAGAACGGCAGGGTGCGCTCTCCCAGCTTGGAGATGAAACGCCCCAACATAGTCACGCGACTGGTGAGCTTCTGCATCTCCTTGAGCGTTTGTGGTGGACTCATGTCTTCGATTGCCTTGACCTTCTCCGGGTTTGCCTCGATCCCTCTGTGGGACACGAGGAAACCCAGCAGCTTGCCGGAAGGGACGCCAAACACACATTTCTCCGGGTTAAGCCGCAAGTCTACCTGGCGTAGGCTTTCGAAGGTCTCCTCCAGGTCTTGAATTAAAGTTCTTGCCTCCCAAGACTTCACCAAAATGTCGTCGACGTAGGCTTCAGCGTTCCTCCTGAGCTATCGACCCAGGGCGATGTGCATCAGCCGTTGAAAGGTCGCGCCCGCGTTGCGCAGCCCAAACGGCATGCATGTGTAGCAGTATAACCCGCACGGGGTCAGGAAGGCCGTCTTCTCGATGTCTTCTACTGCCATCTTGATCTGGTGGTAGCCTGAGAACGCATCTAGGAAGCACAACAGGTCACACTCGGCGGTGGAGTCGACGATCTTGTCGATGCGTGGAAGCGGGAACGGATCTTGGGGGCAGGCCTTGTTGAGGTTGGTGAAGTCGACACACATGCGCTCCTTTCCACCTTTCTTGGGCACAACGACGGGGTTTGCCAACCATTCAGGGTACCGGACCTCGCGAATGACGCCTGCTGCCTCCAGCTTGCGGGTTTCTTGGACGATGAAGGACTGCTTCTCCGTGGACTGCCGCCGCGCCCTCTGCTTCATAGGGCGTACATTGGGGCACACCTTCAAGTGATGCTCAATCACTCCTCTTGGGACCCCTACCAGCTGATCGGGCTCCCAAGCAAATACTTCCTTGTTCGCGCGCAAGAACTTCACCAGTGCCTCCTCTTGGTCGGGGCCGAGGTTGGCGCCTATGGTGGAGGTGGCCCCTGAGGACCCGTCTTCCTCGACCGGCACCTGCTTGGTTTCTGCCCGGTCTTGGGTGAACAACTGCTTCTTCTTGGCTGGTGCGGCCGCCTTAGCTCCGGAGGTGCCCGCGTAGGCCGGTTGCGCTGCCGTGACGGTCTTGAGGGCAAGCTTGAGTGCCGCCAGAGCCTCCTTGGTATCTCCCACTATGGTGAGGACGTCCTTGCTCCCAGGCATCTTCATGAGGTTGTAGGCCGGATGGGTCGCCGCCATGAACTGAGCCAGAGCCGGGTACTCGAGAATAGCGTTGTACGGGAGGCCAATGTGGGCGATGTCGAAGTCGTCAGCTCAGTGCGGTAGTTGTCGCAGGTGCCGAAGGTCACGGGAAGATGGATCTGCCCCAAGGGGCTGGAGGAGCCGCCTCCGACGCCAGAGAAGGGCTTGCTGGGGCGGAGCCGCTCGAGCGGTACGTGAAGGAGGCTGAAGGCCTCCACTGAGAGCATGTTGAGGCCGGCTCCACCGTCGATGAGGGTCTTGGTGATGGCTATGTGGCAGATGGTGTGCGTGCAAAGCATAGGGTCTTGGTGACGGCTATGTGGCAGATGGTGAGCACGCCCGAGCCGACGGTGGTGACGGGGTGATCTTCCGAGTCGAAGGTCAGGTCGGCCTTGGGCGCCACCCAACCCGGGGGAGCTCCCTGTCGCACGGAAGCGGTGCTGATCTGGCAAAAGAACGGCTTGGCGTGGTGGTCTAAGGGTGGCACTTGCGAGCCGCCGAGGAGGGCCGCGACCGCGTGGGGCGCCGGTGCCGCGAAGCGCACAGCGAAGAGGCCGCGCAGCTCCTCCCAAGATGCCACCATGGATCCGGGGAGGTTGAGCAGCCTGGCACGCGGCACGTCAGTGAGGGCCATGGGAAGCCAGTTGGCCATGACCTTGTCGTCGCCCCCGGCCTTAAGGACGGCCTCCTCGTACGCCAGTAGGAAAGCCACCGGGTCCGGCACGCCGTCATAGCGCGGTGGCATCTCCGTCTTGAACTTTGGCGGCCACTGCACCTGCCGTAAGGCGGGGGCCAAGGCTCGGAGCCTCCTGGCCCTGCCACTGGCACCAGTCATTGGAGCCGGAAGCGTGGCGCCTGCCATGGGGGCGAAGCATGGTGATGGTGGAGCGCAGATTGACGGAAGGAAAGCTCCGGCGCACCCCTACCTGGCGCGCCAAATGTCGGATTTCGGGTTCCGGCAAAACCCTTGAGGTTCGAACACTCGGGTGCGCACGAAGATTTCCCCCTACCTAATCACGCCCTCAGCCTTGCCGCGATCTCAAAGCCTAGCTCGACGAACCCGCAACACAAGAGACACGAGATTTATACTGCTTCGGGCCACCGTTGTGGTGTAATACCCTACTCCAGTGTGGTGTGGTGGATTGCCTCTTGGGCTGAGGATGAACAGTACAAGGGGAAGAACAGCCTCCTGAGGAGAGGTGTTCTTGTGCTTGGTGGGTGTGAGGATGATCTGAATCTAATCTCTCCTACTGTGGTGGCTAGTTCTATTTATAGAGGCCTTGGTCCTCTCCCCAAATATTGAGCGTGAAGGGAGCCAACAACTGCCAAATTCGAAGGGAGACAACTAGTACGAGTTATCTTGACTAAAGGTGGTCTTCGCCTGCCAAAGGCTCTCGTGGTGACGCCATCTTGGGCTCCACGGTGACCTCCGTCCTGCCGTCCTCCTGGTCTTGGTCTCGTTGCACCGATATGGAAACCTTTGCCTGATGCCTCGGTACTCCTCGCCTGCGCTTGCCTCCTTAGCACCAAAGAGGAAACGAGGACACTGTGTGCACTGGCGTCCACCTGGCGCCCGCCTGGTCTTGGTCGTCATGGCTTATGTCATTGGAACCTCGCAAGGTTCGCCTTGCCTTGATCTCGCCGCCCCTCGCGAGCCAGCCTGGTGAGGCCGCTCCCGAGGAGGTCTTGTGTCATCCGCCTCGCGAGGCTTGGCCCCTCGCGAGGGTCTTGAGCGTTTGCTGGTGAAGACGAGCCGTACTGGGCCACGAGTGGAGCCACGCCATGGGCCACAGGCAGGCAAGTCTGGGGACCCCCGTTCCCAGAACACCGACAGACACAAGAGGTTTCTTGTATTTGGTTGCAGGGTCATTTGAGAGAGACCATGTTCATCCTACACCTCTCACAGATTGATAAACCTTAGGTCATCCACTTGAGGGAAAATTGCTACTGTCCTACGAAACTCTGTGCTTGGAGGCCCAACACGTGTCTACAAGAATAAATTTGCGTAGTAGACATCAATCCGCAACTACGAGAAAACTATTAAGAATAAATTCTAACCATAGCATTAAACTTTTGGATCCAAATCAGTCCCTTACGGAATAGCGCATAAACAAGGGTTTAAGCTTCTGCCACTCTCGCAACCCATCATCTAATAACTACTCCACAATGCATTCCCTTAGGCCCAAATATGGTGAAGTGTCATGTAGTCGATGTTCACATGACACCACTAAGGGAATCACAACATACATACCATCAATGATTGAACACAAGAGATGAACTAGGGTTTGAGAGGAGATGGCGTTGTTGAAGATGTTGATGGAGACTGCCCTCCCCAAGATGGGAGAGTTGTTGGTGATGATGATGACGATGATTTCCCCCTCTGGGAGGGAAGTTCCCCCAGCGGAATCGCTTGGCCGGAGGGCAAAAGTGCTCCTGCCCAAGTTCCGCCTCGAGACGGCGGCGCTTTGTCCCGAAAGTCCTCCCCTTATTTTTTCTAGGTCAAAATGACTTATATACCAGAAGAGGGGCACTGGAGGTGGGTCGAGGAGGGAACAACCCACCAGGGCGCGCCTGGGCTCCCTGGCGCGCCCAGGTGGGTTGTGCCCACCTGGTGGGCCCCCTCTGGTACTTATTTGCTCCATTATTTCTTATATACTCCATAAAAATTCTCCGTGAAGTTTTAGCTCATTTGGAGTTGTGCGGAATAGGTAGCCTAACGTAGCTTTTTCAGGTCCAGAATTCCAGCTGCCGATATTCTCCCTCTTTGTGTGAACCTTGCATATTATGAGAGAAAAGGCATTAGAATGACTCCAAAAAGCATTATTATACATAAATAACAGTAGGAAAGCATGATGCAAAATGGACGTATCAGTAAACATAATTGATCATACATAAGTATCATAGATATCATCATGCAAGCACACATTAAGGCATAGTGTGATCAAACACATGATCACAAGAGTATCTCACACACATAACACAAATATTGTAGCATGAATCAAACAAGCAAACGATCAAAGTAGCAAGAGAGGCAACAAAAAGGCAAAATGCTCTCTCTCTCTCTCTCGAAGCCTAATGATCTATACACTTTCTCCCCCTTTGGCAACAAGTTACCAAAAAGCTTGAAAATGCATAGTGCCATGCGACACTCTAGGCACGATCTCCAAGAGCCCCTGAAGTGGTCTTCTGGCTGGCTGCTTCGGTGTGCGTAGATGGCGTGGAGAGGAGTCCATCTGCAAATACTTCAGCTGACGTCTATGGAGCTGGAGGAGTTGAAACTGGAGGTGCAATAGTGGCAGTTGCTGCAGGTGCTGAAAGTGTAGTCCTGGTGTCACTGACAACTAGCATTGTTGAAGACCTTTGTGCCCTAGGCACTCTCTGAAAGGTATATGTGGTAGGTCTGTCATTCCTGTCCTCAACTTCTTCCTGGAGCTTCTCCACAGTGGTCTGGATCTCTATGACCTTCACATCTAGATCATGGATTTTAGTCTCAATGATCCTCTCAAGACTCTCTTGATTTTGAGTCAGAGTGGCCAAGCCCTTCTCAATCCTCACAGTAGCCTCAAGCAGATAACTGAGTTGATCTTGCTTGGTCTTGAGCATCACAGTTGAAGCATCTAGTGCACTGGCTGCCTTTGCAGCCTTTGCTCTCTCTCTCTCTCTCTCTCTCTCTCTCTCTCTCTCTCTCTCTCTCTCTCTTCTCCCGAGCTTCTGCACTAGTTGGATGAGATGCATCCATGACAATCTCATTGTCCTCAAATTCTGGCCTCAGGGGAAGATGCTCTTTATCTAGAAGATATGTCCCTGTTCCCATCTTGGAATTGATCAACATCTGTATATGAGGGGCATATCCACATGATCTCTTCTGATTAGCTGTAGTCCTCTTCACTGTTTCAACAATCAAAGTCATCACTTTGAACTTCTGGGGCAGATCAAACATATGGAGCAAGTTGATGGAGTGACCACCGATCATTCTATGGTCTCCTGACTTGGGCAACAAAGTGTGCCTCAAGATGGTGTTAATGGTGGTTAGACCTGACATCAGATAGTATATTAACCCAAGCTTATGAGTCTCCAAGGCATCATCTGGAATGGTCTTGTACATATTGGCCATGGAGTTGTGATCCTTCCTAGGCTTGGCATATACATCAGTGTCATTCTCATCTTCCTTTGGGGCATTGATCAACATGGCCCGCTTAGAGATTGTAGATTGATACTTGGTTCCCTCTATCATCCAGACAATCCTTCCATCTGGGTAGAAGTGAGCAGTGGAGTAGAATTGCATGATCATCTCATCACTCCACTTTGTCAACTTCTGACCAACAAACTTGTCCACTTCATTCATCCTGAAGCTCTCATGCACACCTGGGAAGTAGTCCTCATTGTCATCAATATATGTCCAGTCAACCCACCTCATGTCATTGACAATGGTCTTCTTGTCTAGCAAGACTGTCTCGAAGTCCTGCTGTTCCTTGGTATGGAAACGATAATCTGCAACAGTCCTCCTCCTAGTGGCATAAGGATCAGTCTGTCTCCATAATCTCAGACCAGCATCCTTCCTTTCCTTCATGTTTTCTGTCACAGGATGACCATCACTATGATCTGGAATCCCTGGCTTTAGCTTTCTAAGCACTTGTGACTCTTCTTCTTCCTGAACTCTAGGCACTGGGGCCTTGTTCTTCTCAGCAGCAGATATGTTCCTGGTGGATCTCTTGGGTGCAGAAGGTTTTGGAGCTTGAGCTTGAGTTGGAGGCTTGGGGGCTGACTTGGGCTTTGATGAAGCAGCCCCAGTCCTTATAGCACCCCCCATGAGCTTTTGAGGCTTTGCAGCAGGTGCAACAGGCTCTTCCTCCTCCTCCTCTTCCTCATTAGAGTCTCTCATCATAGATGGTTTGCCAATGACTCTGGCTATAGTCTTCCTGACTCTCTCCTTCCTCTTTTTTCCTCCAACAGCCTCTTCCTCTCTTGGTTCAAGAGTGAACTCCATAGTTTCTTGAGTGGAGGCTCTGGCTTTAGACATAGGCTTCCTCTTAGCAAGAGCTTTCTTTGGCATACCAGGCTTGGTGGCAGCATCATCATACTCCTTCTTGAGCACCTTCTTCTTGGAGGTCACCTCCTCATCAACAACAAAGTCTTCATCCTCAGACTCAGAAGTTATCTTCTTCCTTTGGCTAGTAGCAGCCTTAGGCAAGTTTCTTGGAGTGCTTATGCTACCTTCATCATAGCTGCCATTGGAGGGACTAGTGCCCTCACTGAGGTTTACTTGCTCTTCAGACCTGTTCTGGCTGTCACTGCCCTCTGACATATCTGAAGCTGGACCTGTGAATAGATGGGTATAGATAGAATTGATGAGCATCACAAAGTACATCTATTTTGCAAAAATATTAAGACAAAACTTAATTTTAGTTTTCTGCAGAAAGCATTTCGGAGCTACTGATTTGACAAACTCGGTGACATCGAAGCATAAACAGAGTCTAAACACGGAGTTTCGGTTGGACCAAAATGCAGTTCGGTGACTCTGAGATGCTAGGGTTTCACAGAGAAAGTGATTTCAGTCACACCGATCAGTACACTTCGGTCAGACCGAGTTGTACTTGTGCAATGGCCTGAGCCAAATCGGTGAGACCGAGATCCTTAGTTCAGTCGGTCCCAGATGAGTTTGGCGAAAACCTAACCCTAAGTTTTTGCATCAAATCTATTCTAATGAAATCTTTCGGTGGATAGATTGATCTCATTCGTGGTAAGAACAATGGCAATGATCTTTGTGCAAATATCAGAATAATGGAGCGCACAAAGAGGTCAAGTTCGTACCCTAACTTGGCGACGAACTTGCTACGGAGGCAATGGCGGTGAGATTCCCGTTGACGGCGACAGAGACCAGCGGCAGGAGGCACTGGCGATGACGGTGACAATCCAGAGACCAAGGGGGCGGCAGAGCTGGGAAGGCGCGGTCGAGAGGTTTGGAGAAATTTCCAAATTTCAACCCGCGGTATATATACCCAGTAACTGTCGGTGTGACCGAGTGGAACGACTCGATGGCACCGAGATGCAAAACTACTAGCAGTTACGGCAACTCAGTGTGACCGAATTGTTCAAATCGGTTGCACCGAGATGAAAACCTAGATCAACTTAATGAATTCGGTGAGACCGAGTAGGAGTGGGTTGGTCTGACCGAGATGCATTAAGAGGTTTTGGAGTTTAAGCCCTTTGACGGATCGGTGGCTCCGAGTGCTCCTCACCCGAAGGGTCCGTAATTGACTTGTTCGAACTTTGTGATGTAGCATGAATAGAGTTTGAGACGAGAAAATCATACATAGCTAGAGGGAGTACTTAGGCATTCTTGTCCATCCATTTGGCAAAAATAAAAACTAAACAATCAAAGCAACAAATGGATGTCCTCGAATGGAGAAAATTGTGCAACCAACATGCTCACACAATAAGATAGCAAATAAAATATGTGGCAAAGCATGCACAATCACTCTAGCATCATGAGTATATTGACTAAGGAGTCAAATGAGAACATTTAATCGTAGGTCATACTCATCATTTAAGCACAAGTGGGGTTACCACTTTTACATAAAGCATTGTTGTGTTCACATCATTAGAGTTGCTTTAGCTCAATTCTTAGAGAAAAGCTCCCCCTAGATGTGATATCCCCCCTTAAAGAACTAACCTTGGGTTTTGTCGATGATGACTTCATGTAGGTGTTGAAGACGTGGATGCTCAATGTTGATGTAGATCATTTGGAGCAATCCATTGGAGTGAGTTGCACTTTCAATACCTACATGGGTTAGTCCCACAAGGAACACATGAGGATATCCATACACATAGAGTGAAATACACATATGATGATGTCCATGAAAGCATTAGGTTACCTTGTCCCTTGTCTTACCAACAAGAGGGTTTGTGACTCCTTGAACTAGTGCAAGATATAGAAGTTGATTGCACTTGTTCTTGCCAAAATGAATATGAGTGAAGTATGTTGGCGGAGTCACACTCAAGAACTCTCTAGTTCTTCTCCTTTGGGACCTACATCAACTTTATGGGAATCCTTGGAGTTGTAGTCATACTTGATGAAGTAGAACTTGATGTAGTCTTGGGAACCCACTTGACCAAGGCTTTAGGATCTTCTTCAAATGAGTCAATCTCTTCTATAAGCTTGTCATTGCCTTTTATCTTGTGGTCTTGTGGTGTAAGATCATCTTGAGCTTGTGTTCCCTTGAAACAAGTGGGGGCATAATTCTTTTATCGAGGAACAAACTTCGTCTTGGGGTATTGATCTTCTTCCCACTCAACTCCATTGGCATTGAACTTTTGTTCAAAACCAACACCTTGATTCTTTCGGTGCCTTCCTTGCTTGTGTACAATTTCCTCAAATTGCTTACTTCCGGCAAGGTTCTTGTAAACACCTTTCTCTATAATTCCCTTCAATAAGCTATTTTCTTGCTCAAGTGTAACTTGGCTAAGAGAAACATTAGTGGAATCAATAGAACTACTAGAAGCAACAATATTGGATTTAACATGATTATTGTTACTACTAGAAGAAGAATCTTTCTTGCTCTTGTTGCTAGATTTTATTTGTGGCTTGTAAGTAGACAAGAGTAAACGCTTGGCAATGTAAGAAGAACTTTTCTTTCGAAGATCATCATTGATTGCTTTCAAGAACACATGCTCTTGCTCTAAATAGAGCTTCTCAAAGCGTAGCTTGTCATGAGTCTTTAAAAGCTCTCGATGATCCTCTAAAGTAGTTTCATGAGCTAACTTAAGAGTTTTTAGTTCTTTAGTTAAATGCTCAATCTCCTTCTTATCATTGTCATTCGTTTTATCCTGATTAGCGTGATTAATAGCAAATTCATCGTAGTTTTCATCCCAAGTGTTGTCAACAAGTAAATCATCATCACCTAGCAAATCATGTTCATCACTATTGAAATCAACATACTCAGGGTGTGATACCTTAGGCCCTTTAGCCATGAAGCATCTTCCAATTCCTTTGTTTGGTGAGTCAAATATGTTGTAGGAGTTGGATGACACAAGTGCAAGATCGGCAACACCTTCATCTTGAGTATATTCGGAGTCTGAGTGATAACTTCTCTCGGAGTAGTTGTCGGAGTCAGAACTGGATACCCATTCACCAACGTGAGCTTGATGTCTTCGTCTTGTGTAGCTCTTTGATAACTTGTCTTTCCTTTCCGAATCCTTTCTTCTATGAGAGGGTCTTCGTTCATAACGATGATCTCTACTCCTTCTCTCTCTTGGTGGCGATTCATCTCTTTTACTTCTCCTTTTAGGTGAATCTTCTCTTCTCTTGTAGGGAACCGTACACTCATTGGAGTAGTGTCCAGGTCTTCCACAATTGTAGCAATTGCGATCATGACTAGAAGATCTTTTGTCATTGTAGGACCTTGACTTGGAACTTATCTCTTTGCTTCTACTCTTGTAGAACTTGTTGAAGTTCTTCACCATTAGGCTCAATTCTTCATTGAAGACTTATTTCTCACTTGATGTTGTAGGAGCATCACATGAAGCTTTGTAAGCACCACTAGACTTGTTGTGGAGCTTTTCCTTATTGAGTGAAATCTCATGAGCAACAATCCTACCAATGACTTCCGTTGGCCTGAGATCTTTGTAATTGGGCATCATTTGGATCAAGGTGCACATGGTGTCATATTTTCCATCCAAGGCTCTTAGGATTTTCTTGATGATGAATTTTTCGGTCATCTCTTCGCTTCCTAAGCTGGCAATCTCATTTGTGATGAGAGCAGGCCTAGAGTACATCTCAGCGACTCCTTCACCATCCTTCATTTTGAACTTGTCAAGTTGACTTTGAAGCACATCCAATTTGGATTCCTTGATGGACTCGGTACCTTCATGCATATCAAGCAAAGTATCCCAAATTTCCTTTGCATTCTCAAGGCGGCTGATTTTGTTGAATTCTTCGGGGCACAGTCTGTAGAAGAGAATATCGCAAGCTTGAGCATTGTATTGCAACATCTTCAATTCTTCCGAGGACGCTTCACGACCAGGTTCTCTTCCATCCTCGAAGTATTCACCTTGCAAGCCCAAACGGCGGGGTTATGTCCAAGAATATGCATTTTCATCTTATGCTTCCAACTAGCAAAATTAGTACAATCAAAGTAAGGACCTCTACAGTGGTAATTTCCCTCGCTAGACGCCATACTCTCCTAGGTTGTGAAACCAAGGATGTGATCACCAAACCTATGGAAACAAGGCAAATGGAGACCAAAGCTTTGATACCACTTGTAGGATTGAAAGTAGGTCTAGAGGGGGGGTGATTAGACTACTTGACCAAATAACAATCTAGCCTTTTCCCAATTTTAAGTGTTGGCAGATTTTAGCAACTTAGCACAAGTCAAGCAATCAACCTACACATGCAATTCTAAGAGTGTAGTAGCGGAAAGTAAAACATTGCATATAAAGGTAAAGGGAAGGGTTTGGAGAAGGAAACGCAATGTAGTCATGGAGATTTTTTGCGTGGTTCCGATAGGTGGTGCTATCGTACGTCCATGTTGATGGAGACTTCAACCCACGAAATGTAACGGTTGCCCGAGTCCACGGAAGGCTCCACCCACGAAGGGTCCACGAAGAAGCAACCTTGTCTATCCAACCATGGCCATCGCCCACGAAGGACTTGCCTCACTCAGGTAGATCTTCACGAAGTAGGCGATCTCCTCGCCCTTACAAAGTCCTTGGTTTAACTGCACAATCTTGTCGGAGGCTCCCAAGTGACACCTAACCAATCTAGGAGACACCACTCTCCAAAAGGTAATAGATGGTGTGTTGATCATAAACTCCTTGCTCTTGTGCTTCAAATGATAGTATCCCCAACACTCAACTCTCTCTCACAGATTTGGCTATGGTGGAAATATGATTTGAGTGGAAAGCAACTTGGGGAAGGCTAGATATCAAGATTCTTGTGGTTGGATTGGAATGTCTTGGTCTCAACACATGAGTAGGTGGTTCTCTTTCTAAAAATAAGTAGTGGAAGTGTAGGCACGTTCTGATGGCTCTCTCACAAATGGAGAAGGGGTGGAGGGGTATATATAGCCTCCACACAATCCAACCGTTGCACCCATTTGACCCAACTCGGTCAGACCGAATAGATGAACTCGGCAAGACCAATTCAGTTCAAAATGTCAACGTTAGGAATCTCGGTGGGACTGACATGATCAACTCGGTGGGACTGATGTGCTAGGGCTAGGGAAAAAACCTCATCTCGGTGAGACCTATTGCATGAACTTGGTGAGACCGATTTCAGCAAAGATCAAATAGAGAGTTGGTCAAGCAAACTCGGTGGGATCGCTTGCACATTTCGGTGAGACCGAAATAATTACAAAAGGCAATAGAGAGTTTGCAAGGCCATCTTAGTGAGACCGAGATCCGTATCGGTGAGACCAAATTTTCTAGGGTTTCTGGCAGTGGCTAGGTCAAATGAACTCGGTGGCATCGGATAGATCAAATCGGTGGGGCCGAGTTTGACTTAGAGTTTTGGACAAATGTGGAAATGAGAAAGTGGCTGAGGGTTTTGGAGCAATATCACTAAGCGCTTTGAGCAAGTAGATCATTAAGCAACACCTCACCCCCTTCTAATAGTATTGGCTTTCCTATGGACACAATGTGATCTTGGATCACTAAAATGAAAATGAATGAGCTTTTGCCAATCTTTGTCCTTGGCATTTTGAGGGGTCCACATCTCTAGTCCATGCCATGCCAATCATTGAACTTTCTGAAATGTTAAACTTGAATGAATATTAGTTCAATGAGCTATATGTTGTTATGAATTACCAAAACCACCCGGGGATTAGTTGCACTTTTAGTTTCTATTAAGGATAAAAAGATGGTGTCTATTCCTACATGAATAGATCTTTTCTACATCATGTCATTGTTCTTATTGCATTACTCCATTTCTCCATGAACTTAATACACTAGATGCATGCTGGATAGCGGTCGATGTGTGGAGTAATAGTAGTAGATGCAGGTAGGAGTCGGTCTACTAATCTTGGATGTGAAGCCTATATACATGATCATTGCCTTGGATATTATCATAATTATTTGATTTTCTGTCAATTGCCCAGCAGTAATTTTTTTACCCACCGTATGCTATTTTCTCGAGAGAAGCCTCTACTGAAATCTACGGCCCCCGGGTCTATTTTCTATCATATTATTTTCACATCTATTTATCCAAAAAAACCAAAAATACCTTGTTGCACTTTTTCTTTACTTATTTTTTTTTTGTTTTGTTAGATCTATTTATCAAATCTCATACAATTTAATCTATCTCAATACCGAGGAGGGATTGACAACCCCTCTTACGCGTTGGGTTGCCAGTTTTGTGGTTTGTGTGCAGGTGTTTTTACATAGTGTTGCTTGGTTCTCCTATTAGATTGATAACATTGCTTTCATAACTGAGGAAAATACTTACCGTTGTTGTGCTGCATCATCCCCTCCTCTTCGGGGAATTACCAACATAGATACAAGCAATCAGCCGCGTATGACATGTGGACCTGGCCGGTACAGCCTATGACAAGTGGGACATACGCTGGTCAATGTAGAGCCCTGGATGTGGGTTGGCCATATACTGGTATTTGTATGTGGGCGTTTTGCTTTCCCGTTCAACGTACCGCGATCGTGGGCGTGCACGTGTACGTGTTGATGGAAAACGTCCAATAACGTCCCATCGTATAAGAGGAGTGGAACCACCACCGGACGCATCTTCCCCACCATTTCCCCCCAAATCGGGCTCCCTCGCCACAGCAAAACCCTCACCCCCACCGCAAGTACCAACTGGCTCACCCCCACCGCACTTCCCTCCGCCCGGCTGCTTGTTTCCGGCTCCAATGGAGGAGGGTCGTGGCGCTGCAACCGCTTCGGCCGGATAGGTGTTGGGGGAGAAGGTCGCGGCCTCCGCGTCAGATGCCTGCATCCACGGCGGTACGGGAGAAGCTGCAACCGCTGCGTCCACGACAATCACTGGAGCTGCAGCTATTGTGGCGGATCTGAAGAAGGAGGTGGCAGGCTCCGACTCGGTCGTGCCGGAGCCGGAGGCGAAGCCGTCGAGCGGCACAGTGCATGCGGGTGAGCAGGCCGGTGATGTGCAGGTGGTCAAGGAGGTACTTGTTCTCATTTCCCTTTCGTAGTTAGTGCTAAGATTAAGAATATAGGGTTAGTTAGTTAGATTATGATTCCTGCTTTACTATAGTTGGTTATAGGGTTTTTTGTATTAGATTCGTGCTTGCTACGCCATTCCCCTCGACAACTATTTAATCAAGCAGTTAGAAAAAGTTGGAATTGGATTGTTACAATTGATTTCATTAATTCACATGCCTAGATTTGTCATTGTAATCTACATGTATAGATTTGGCTATTATTGAGAAGGAATGCATTAATTTATATGTACCTATCAATTTATTTCAACTGCACTTTTTCAGCGTAGTTTGGAGATTTGCTTCATTATCGAAAATCAAAATGTTTAGATAGTTTTCTTAGCGTTGTTGTGAAATCTGTGCACATGCCTATGCAAAACGCAAATAGGTTAATATTATGGATAATATGCTCAACGTGACTATCATGTATATTTGTATTTTCTGTTGATTTCCTGTAATTAATAGTAATGGATGTACTTTTATATTGCAGGAAGAGGATCATGTGGGAACAAGAGGAAGCTGGCATGACTGGGTTAAAGGACCAGTATGATCGTGACTTTGTTGATGACGACGTCTACGAGGTAAACCCTACTTGAAATTTTGTTTGTTTTACTATATGATCAATGTGACTTTCGTGTATATTTGTTTTACTATATGAATGCAACTAATTTTTGTGTGCAGTATAACTCTGGAGATGATGTGGACGATGGGAACGTCGATCCCTTCGTATCGAAGGAAGTCCATAAGATCAAGGACCAGGGAACGAGTGCCTACTACAAAAGAAACAAGTTTTGGTGCCCCTAATGCATCACCAATCCAAAGCCAAGGATGGGCTCTTTGAGAACCATCTATCTCATGCACAGGATGCATCGAGGAGTGGAGAGGATGCCAAGATCAGGGCTCACCACACAACACTCTTGAAGGCTTTGACTCCCGTTTAGTAGCCCTCCGTGTTCATGATCATCTAATGTTTTACTTTTATTAAAGTCCATGTGGTTGTGAACAGTTGGAAGATTGTATATTTTTGTAATGTAGTATGTGAACTGTTGGATTTTATTTGTGGTTTATATTATCTAATTATCTTATAAGAAAAGGAGAGTTAAAAAGAATTTTAAAGGAGTCTAGCAAATGTATGAAAAAATAAAAAATAAATATAGAACTGTAATAAAATAGTGTGCAAATATATGGTCCATGCTTTATATTATCTTGTGTTAAAAAGAATTTTAAAAGAGTGTACCAAATGTATGAAGAAATAAAAATATATAGAAGAGTAATAAAATACTCCCTCCGTAAATAAATATAATAGCATTTAGACAACTACTTTAGTGATCTAAACGCTCTTATATTTGTTTACAGAGGGAGTAGTAGTTAAAAAAGGTGTGTGCTTGCAAAACTCAACATTCGAATTAAGAATCGAGTTTTCCATGTCATCCCTTATCATCTAATGTGCAAATATATTGTACATGCCTAATATGGGATCGCTTGGACAAACTATGGCACGGTTAACCCTAAACCCTAGCTCATGCCCCTTGAAAACCCTTGTTCGTGATAGCTAAGTTGTATGAAGGAAATTTCATGAAAATACCCGTAGTCATGGTTTCTTATTTTTCCTAGTAACTTAGTAACATAAAATGATGATGTGCTCAAGTTTCATTATTTTTTTTTCTAAATTAGTTATGCCCAACCCTAGCACTCAAAACCCTTTCAAAACCCCTCAAACCCTTCTCAAAACCCCTCAAACCCCTCTCAAAAGCACACACTACCAGGGCCATTGGAGCGCTGTTCGGAACGGTTTAGATCAGGCTCTAGGGTTTGCCATAGTCGATCCACGAGATGAGGGCTGATTGGCTGGATCGGGCGGGTGCCCCGTGAATGCGGACATGACATGAGTGGCCCACCTAGCCGCGAGCGAACATGGACACACGACACCGGCCGTGGGCCGCGTGCTAGGCCGACGGGCCGTCGTAGAGGCCTAGGCTCAGCATGCTATGCATGCGCGCTGTTGCGTTGCATCAGGGCAATTAGTGCACCCTCGGGACGCGGATTTACTGATCGACATGCCTCGATTCATTGTGAAAAGACGAAGTCATTGCTCTATTGAACTCCCCGCACCGACGGTCCACTTCCGAACTCCACTGATTAAATACCAGCATGCAGCCTCGTTTCACTGACGCTTCACTCCATTGCTTCCATGCGCCGCGCAATCCGAAGCTAGTTCAGCCACCATGGCGAGGAAGCTACAGACCGCAAGGATCTCCACGGGAGGTCTATGCCCCAGGGCGCCGGTGCCCGACACAGGCGGTGGCTCCAACAATAGAGCAATTGCAGGCTCCAACTCCGGCTCGGGCTCCAACTCCGGCGGATCCTCGTTGGGATCCAACACCTACTCCAACTACTCTGAGCTCGAGGCCACGCCATCTGAGCTGTCTTGTTACCACAGGGAGCTTGAGAAGGAGGACGCCAAGGAGGGGGTGGCCTTCGAGGCGATGCAGGAGCACCTCGACATCTACGGTGTAGAAGATGTGGCTGAGGAAGACGCATCGCCTCTTGTGCCCGATGCTGTCGTGCTCACTGCCCAGGCTGAGGAGACCCTTCGCGCGGCGCAGCGGCTCAACCAGGCGGCGCTAGCTGCGTCTTTGTCAACGGCACAGGTAGATGCTGTCAGGCGCCGGGCGGCTGAAGAAGAAGTCGTAGCTCGAGAGCAGATGAGGGCAGCTACTCTACGTACAGCGACCGCCGTTGAGGCAGAAGGCGAGGGACCGGACGTTTTCATCCTATCGTCCTCCTCCGACGAAGGCCACAACAACGACGACGATGGCACCATCGTCCTTTCGGATGATGAAGACAAGTAGCCGTCCATCGGTTGTTGCTGTCGGCATCGGCCGACCATTTTATGTCGCGCCTCCTCTGAAAATATTATATTAGTTAGTGTAATGCCCTTCTATAACATAGAAATGTCAACTCGACTAGGACCGGCTCTGCCCATAAGCAAACAAACGCATATAGCTGAAATGGCTAGCTCAATGCATGATCAATAGATGGCCCCAAGTTCGATCCCCATGCCAGGCATTATATTATGGGATTATTCCATTTTGTTTTGCAAATAAATCAGACACTGACATGTGGGTCTTACGGTGTCCCAATTGTCAGTATATTTCACTATTTTTTAAGGGTGTCCCACGTGTCAGCATATGCACCAGCTAATGGTCAACTACATTGACCGACAAGCGCTCCGTTTTGGGCAGCCTTGAGTGTGGGCCGAGTGGTGGAGGGGAAAAGTGAGGGGCTTTAGTTGGGTGAGGGAAAACTGAGGAGTGCTAAGGAATCCAAGGGCATAGAAATAGAAATCCCTATAAAATAAAATTGCTCCGCATGCGCGGCTTGTCTGCAGGAGGACCCGTGGCCACTGATGCAGCTTGAACTACGTCGGTATTTCCTCAAAGAGGAATGGATGATGCAGCATAGCGATGGTAGGTATTTCCCTCGGTGATGAGATCAAGGTTATCGAACCAGTAGGAAATCACGCAACACTACGTAAACGGTACCTGCACACAAAAACAAATACTTGCAACCCGAGGTGTTAAAGGGGTTGTCAATCCCTTTCGGGTAACGGTGCCAGAAATTGTCGAGTTGACGGGATAAAAATATAATAGATTGGATAAATAGATCACGAATAAATGCAAAATAAAATAAAGTGCAGCAAGTTATTTTTGGTTTTTTGGGAATATAAATTTAAAAGTAAAAGTGAATAAAAATAGATCTCGAAGGCAAATATGATAAAGAAGAGACCCGAGGGGCGTAGATTTCACTAGTGGCTTCTCTCGAGAAAAATAGCAGGTAAACAAAATTACTGTTGGGCAATGGATAGAATTCAAATAATCATGACGATATCCAGGCAATGATCATTATATAGGAATCACGTCCAAGATTAGTAGACCGACTCCTGCCTGCATCTACTACTATTACTCCACACATCGACCGCTATCCAGCATGCATCTAGTATATTAAGTTCATGGAGAAACGGAGTAATGCAATAAGAACGATGACATGATGTAAAGAAGATCTATTTATGTCGAAATAGACCCCCATCCTGTTCATGGAGAAACGGAGTAATGCAACGGTACATACGTGTCAGTTCCCCTTCCGTCACTGGGATCAAGCACCGTAAGATCAAACCCATCAGAAAGCACCTCTTCCCATGGCAAGAAAAATCGATCTAGTTGGCCGAACTAAACCATAGATTCGAAGAAGAAATACGAGGCTATAAGTAATCATGCATATAAGAGATCAAAAGACTCAAATAATTTTCATGGATAAAAACATAGATCTGATCATAAACTCAAAGTTGATCGGATCCCAACAAACACACCACTACATCAAATAGATCTCCAAGAGACCATTGTATTGAGAATCAAAAGAGAGAGAGGAAGACATCTAGCTACTAACTACGGACCCGTAGGTCTATAATGAACTACTCACGCATCACAGGAGAGGCACCAATGAGGATGATGAACCCCTCCGTGATGGTGTCTATATTGGATCTGTGGTTTCTGGAACTTGCGGCAGCTGGAATTGATTTTCGTCAACTCCCCTAGGGTTTCTGGAATATTGGGGTATTTATAGAGCAAAGAGGCGGTGCAGGAGGCCGCCGAGGTGGGCATAACCTACCAGGGCGCGCCTGGGCTCCCAGGTGCGCCTAGGCCGCCAGGCGCGCCCAGGTGTGTTGTGCCCCCCTTGGGGCGCCCCTCTCGTACTTCTTCGGCCCATCTTGTGTCTTGTGGCCCAGAAAAATTCTCCAAAAAGTTTTGCTGCGTTTGGACTTCGTTTGGTATTGATTTTCCGCGAAGTAAAAAAAACAAGCAAAAAACAGCCGGAGTCGTCGTCTTCATGCTTGACGACAGGGCGCTCGCCTTCGCCATCAGTGTCCTCCTCGTCACTGTTGCTCGAGGAGGAGCTTTCATCGCCGCTCGAGCTTTCCATGCAGCACCCTAGGCGAGCACCCGTGCGCTCGAAGACCTTCATGGAGAGCATATCGGACTCCACCAACTTGAAGCGGAGGACATGCCCTTCCGTGAAGTAGTGCGAACGGGAAAAAGTCTTCCCACCACGCCTGAGAAGCATGACATAAGGCACAGGGAACTCGACGTCCACCCACACGGCGCCATTGCAGCAGCCACTCATGCACAACCGCTGCCCGAGCGGCTGATCAATCTCCATCACCCTGGCGAAAGGGCGAGGGAGCCGCAGGCGGCTGCGTGGAGGATCACGCAGCTTGACGATGAACTCCAGCGTCGTGTCCCCCGCATGGCCTTCCATCAGTGTCGGAACAGTTGGAGAAGGAACGTCGAGTGCACTGCTCCATTCGCCTCGGCCACGGGTGTTGCGTCGACCCCATCCGCTCCCCACAACTCCACCACGTGCTCTAGATCCAGCCTCTGCAACTGTAGTGGAGGTAGGAGTAGGATGTCGGAGAGAAGACCTCGTCACCACGGTCGAAGCATGAGCGCGGCCTCTTCCTCTCGCCATGGTAGAAGAAGCATCACGGTTTGAGAAGGAAGGAATGGTGGATGAGTAACGCCACTCCCCCACACCTCCTTTTATAACATGAGCGAGGGGGGCCAGCTCTCCGCTATTCGGGAGCAACCACCCGCTCTCCCAATCCAGCCCTCTACGGCCCCAAATGGCGTCCAGGTTCGCCGACTGCGCCACTACGCCAATCCGACGCGCTGCGTATTCTGCCATGGCACACGTTCCCGCACCCAGCACGTCCACCACCAACCCCGCGCAGTGCATGTGGCGCACGTGGCGGAAATGGCAGGCGTAGTGGGTAAGCTTAAGGTAAAATGGCATTTACCCCCGATTCACGCGCGGGCGCCCTAATGGGCTCCCCTGAATGTGGGTGCCCCTAGTTTACAACATGAACGATGCGCGTCATCTGAGTGTTGAAGATGCCATGGGAGACTTGGGAGATAGACCAAGTCCAGGTTAATGAAGAAGCAAAGAAGATCTAAAAATGCAGGCGCCAGCCCCGGCAAGGTCAGTATGTACGCCTGTGCATTGGTTGGGCCTACCCCAACGATGCCCGGCGGCACATATGGACCAGGCCCAGGGGCTCCTGCCGGTGCAACAAACATTTGTGTTTGACGCCCTGACTTGTGTACAGGCGTGCGGCTGATCATACATGAAGTACCAATGCATGACATAAGATAAGACAGAGAAACCGCTCTTCATGAGATCAAGGAGCACATTATGAAGACCAAATCAACAAAGAATCCCTCGGGAAGGTCTCCCTTGCCGGGCAGGTGGGCCCAGTAGGGTCGAGACCGCGCCCAAGGACCAAGGCCAAGCCGCCCTGGCAAGGTTCCCCGGGGCCGCCAAGATCAGAGCCCGACAAGCTCCGTGGCGGTAAGCCTTCGCCAAGACGCCACCGCTCCACCTCATCATACGTCAGTCACTAATCGGTGCGGTGTCAAGCTCTCAAATGGCTAGGTGGACCTTTTCAGGCACGTGGCAGCTTGTTGGAGAAGAGATTAACTTTATCGACACCCTTCTTGATGGCGTGTCACGCTAATAAGAGGTAGTTGGATAAGCGGCGTAGCAGCCTTGCCGGGCTTCAACCTCCGCACGACACCTAGCAGTGCATTTAATGCACTTTGTCCTTACTGCCAAAATTAGGTACGATAGCACTGTTAGCTGTCTACTCATGCTATAATGACTATTTTGCCACTGTGGTCGCCCCTTAAACTATAAAAGGAGGCCCGAGGCAACCTAGCAAATGGTTTGAACTTTTGATCCCTCAACCCTTGTACGCGTGTAGCTGCTCTTCCCGAGGCACCCTTGCCAGGCTAGAGCGCTCCGTGTCTTTGTGTTCCTCCAGATCAATCCACCAAACCAGGAGTAGGGTTTTACGCCGGAAAGCGGCCCAAACCTGGGTAAAAGAGAGCTGTCCATCGCCGCACTGCCATGTTGTTTCTGCTCTTTGTGCAATGTGACCGTCCCCTCACCGAACCACAAAGGGGCAACCCTGAAAGTATACATTGCAGGGTGATGTCTGCTAGAACTACGTCGGTATTTCCCCAAAGAGGAAAGGATGATGCAGCACAACAACGGTAGGTTTTTTCCTCAGTCATGAGACCAAGGTTATCGAACCACTAGGAGAACCAAGCAACACTACGTAAACAAAAATACTCGCAACCCGACGTGTTAAAGGGGTTGTCAAACCCTTTCGGGTAACGGCGCCAGAAATTGGCGAGAAGATGTGATAAAAATATGATAGATGGGATAAATAGATCTGAAGTAAAATAAAGTGCAACAGGCATTTTCGTATTTTTGGATTAATAGATCTGGAAATAAAAGCAAATAAAAATAGATCGCGAAGGCAAATATAATAAAGAAGAGACCCGGGGGCCATAGATTTCACTAGTGGCTTCTCTCGAGAAAAATAGCAAACGATGGGTAAACGAATTACTATCGGGCAATTGATAGAGCTTCAAATAATCATGATGATATCCAAGCAATGATCATTATATAGGCATCACGTCCAAGATTAGTAGACCGACTCCTGCCTGCATCTACTACTATTACTCCACACATTGACTGCTATCCAACATGCATCTAATGTAGTAAGTTCATGGAGAAACGGAGCAATGCAATAAGAACGATGACATGATGTAGACAAGACCTATTTATGTAGAAATATACCCCATCTTGTTATCCTTAATAGCAACGATACATACGTGTCGGTTCCCCTTCTGTCACTGGGATCAAGCACCGTAAGATCGAACCCATCACAAAGCAGCTCTTCCCATTGCAAGATAAATAGATCAAGTTGGCCAAACAAAACCCAAATATCAGAGAAGAAATACGAGGTTATATGCAATTATGCATATAAGAAATCAAAGAAGACTCAAATAACTTTCATGGATAAAAAGATAGATCTGATCATAAACTCAAAGTTCATCGGATCCCAACAAACACACCGCAAAAAGAGTTACATCATATGGATCTCGAAGAGACCATTGTATTGAGAATCAAAAGAGAGAGAGGAAGCCATCTAGCTACTAACTACGGACCCGTAGGTCTACAATGAACTACTCACGCATCATCGGAGAGGCAGCAATGGACATGATGAACCCCTCCTTGATGGTGTCTAGATTGGATCTGGTGGTTCTGGAACTTGCGGCGGCTGGAATTGATTTTCGTCGACTCCCCTAGGGTTTCTGGAATATTGGGGTAATTATAGAGCAAAGAGGTGGTGCGGGAGGCCACCGAGGTGGGCACAACCCACCAGGGTGCGCCTGGGCCTCCAGGTGTGCCCTGGTGTCTTGTGTTCACCTCGGGTTCCCTCTTCAGTACTTCTTTGGCCCACTGGATGTCTTCTGGTCCAAAAAAATCCACAAAAAGTTTCACTGCATTTGGACTCCGTTTGGTATTGATTTCCTGCGATATAAAAAACATGCTGAAAACAACAACTGGCACTGGGCACTATGTCAATAGGTTAGTCCCAAAAAATGATATAAAGTTGCTATTAAAGGGTTGTAAACATCCAAGAATGATAATATAACAGCATGGAACAATAAAAAATTATAGATACGTTGGAGACGTATCAACCACCGTCACCGCATCGCCCTTGCGGAAGTGCGTCTTCATGCAGGCATAAGCCCTCCATGCTCCTTCAAAGCATGCGTACCTCCTCCAGCTATTGGCACGCGAGACCGCCCCTCACAGGCGCATCACGAGCCCGAAGAGGCTGGTTGGAAGGGCCTTGGCAGGCCACAACGAGACACAGAGGTCTTGAAGCACCGGTCTCGCCATGCGGAGCAATTCCACCAGCTGCTTCATTCGGTGATTCAACAGCTGTGCCGATGGACACCCCGGGAACTGCCGCAGAAGGCCTTCTCCTCCTCATGACTTGCTAGCTGGTCGAAATGTGCAACGGCATCCGCCACGCTCTGCGGGAGATCTGTGAAGACTTCTGCGGAATGCCACAGCTAGGTGAGCTCGGCACACCCTTTGCTGCCAAACACACATTGCTGGAGCACCTCGCGATCTTCCCGGGCTGCGGTCTTGAGGTCGGAATGGGCAGTCTAGAGATTTTCAAGCTCCTCCTTCGTTCGCTCGTCCTCCGCTTGAAGCTTGTCACGTTCTACGTACACGCCCTTCAGGGCCTCCTCGACCTCAAGGACCCACGTCCGGTCCTTGTCTCTGGCCACCTTCTCGGCGGCTCGGGCCTCCTTCGCCCTCGTGGCCATAGCTTCATGTTGCTCCACCTCTTGCCGAGCCTTTTTGAGCTCGGCCTTGAGTGTCTCAAGCTCGGCTAACACTGTTGTCATTAAAACAGTTCAGCCTTAGTTTTTCGCCGAACATAGATCAATCTAACCTTTCCTATGCACAATTGCTTACCTTGAAACTGCTCGAACCTCTGGTTCACCAGGTTGAGGTCCTCCTAGACCTCTCAAGCTTCCGGTTCATCACCGCAATCTCCTCGGAGACGGAGTCCAGAACCGAGGTCGAGACCTGATAGCAAAAATCCTTATTAAAAAGCATGTAATCAAACTGTTGAAATTCCAGGACAACGGTCTCAGGCAGCATCCTGGGGGCTGCATAACCAACTCCTTACACATTATGTGACCCCAAGGCCGGTTTCTTGAAACCAACCTTGGCCTCGGGGCCTGCTCACTCACTAAGCCATTTTGAAGGCTGTGATAACATGTCTTCGGATAGATGCGTAAATCTATAAAACCAACCAAATAAAAGGATGGAAGCATACCTCAAAACTCGTTATGAGGTTCTTTAAAACCTCGTGCAGGCTGGCCCGTGCGGACTGAAAACCCTGCAGCGCCGCGCCTATCAAGGCACGGTTCTCTTCCTTAAGGGAGGATCCCTTCAGGATCTCCTCCACCTCTTCAGTCCACCCCGCTCTGGCCATCCCTGGGAAATATGAGGGGGTGGTGGGATGACCACGGACCCAGGCACCGATGTGACAGCCTAAGCGGTCTCTGCCTGTGATGGCGGAGCTGAAGAAGATATCGGCTAGGTCGATGACTGGCCCAACCCCTCTCCGACGACCTCGGGGTGCTTCTCCCCAGGTCTTGTTGGGGCAAGGTATTGACCTCGGCCATGACGGCCAACTCTTCGTCCCCCGCAATGCTGGCATGAGGGGCTAGAGTGGATGTCGCCTGCCCCAGCCCATCACATGCTGATGGAGAGGAGCGGGTTCTGGGGTCCCATTGGCCGGCGGCAACCCGCTCGAGGAACAACTAGGGATTACCCTTGGCGGACTGCGTGAAAAAAGACGGGATATGAAGACGACGTCTTTGTTGGGAAACGTAGCATGCAATGTCAAAAAAATTCCTATGCTCACGCAAGATCTTTCTAGGAGATGCATACCAACCAGAGGGGGAGAGTGTGTCCACGTGCCCTCGTAGACCGAAAGCAGAAGCGTTTGACAACGCGGCTGATGTAGTATAACTTCTTCTTGTTCCGACCGATCAAGTACCGAACGTACGACACCTCCGAGTTCCTACACACGTTCAGCTCGATGACGTCCCTCGAACTCTTGATACAGCAAAGTGTCGAGGGAGAGTTCCGTCAGCACGACGGCGTGGTGACCGTGATGGTGAAGTGATCCGTGCAAGGCTTCGCCTAAGCACTACGTGAATATGACTGGAGGCTTAAACTGTGGAGGGGGGCACCGCACACGGCTAGGAATCAATGTTGTGTGTTCTAGCGGTGCCCCCTCATATATATAGGTTGGAGGGGAGGATATGCAGCCAAGGGAGCGCCCCAAGTAGGACGAATCCTACTTGGGCGCCTCCCAATTCGGCCTCCCCTTTCCATATTCATCCGGAGGGGGAAGGAAGGAGGAGGGAGGAGAGAAGGAAGGGGGAGGCTGAATCCCCCCTTCCTTTCTCTCTTCCCCTCTTTCCTTCCCCCTTATTTCAGCCTACATGGGGCGCACCAGCCCCCTAGGGGCTGTTTGGTCTGTCCCCTTCTTGGCCCATTAGGCCCATGTAGTTGCCGGGGGGATGCCCGGAACCCCTTCCGGTAACCCGATATGTACCTGGTACCCCCGGAACACTTCCCGTGTCCGAATATCATCTTCCTATATATGAATCTTTACCTCTCGACCATTCTGATACTCCTCGTCATGTCCGTGATATCATCCGGGACTCCGAACACATTTGATCACCAAATCACATAACTCATATAATACAAAATCGTCATCGAACGTTAAGCGTGCAGACCCTACGGGTTCGAGAACTATGTAGACATGACCGAGACACCTCTCCGGTCAATAACCAATAGCGGAACCTGGATACTCATATTAGTTCCTACATATTCTATGAAGATTTTATCGGTCGTACCGCAATGACAACATACGTTATTCCCTTTGTCATCGGTATGTTACTTGCCCGAGATTCGATCTCGGTATCTCCATACCTAGTTCAATCTTGTTACCGGCAAGTCTCTTCACTCGTTTCATAATACATCATACCATAACTAACTCATTAGTCACATTGCTTGCAAGGCTTATTATGATGTGCATTACCGAGAGGGCCCAGGGGTACCTCTCCGATACTTGGAGTGACAAATCCTAGTCTCGATCCATGCCAACCCAAACAACACCTTCGGAGATACCTGTAGAGCATCTTTATAATCACCCAGTTACGTTGTGACGTTTGATAGCACACAAGGCATTCCTCCGGTATCCGGGAGTTGCATAATCTCATAGTCGAAGGAATATGTATTTGACATGAAGAAAGCAATAGCAATAAAACTGAACGGTCATTATGCTAAGCTAACGGATGGGTCTTGTCCATCACATTATTGACAACCATGTCTATGGTTAGGAAACTTAACCATCTTTGTTGAACGAGCTAGTCTAGTAGAGGCTTACTAGGAACACAGTGTTTTGTCTATGTATCCACACATGTATCAAGTTTCCGGTTAATATAATTCTAGCATGAATAATAAAAATTTATCATGACATAAGGAAATATAAAATAACAACTTTATTATTGCCTCAAGGGCATATTTCCTTCAGTCTCCCACTTGCACTAGAGTCAATAATCCAGTTCACATTGTCGGCATTCTGGGAACGAGGGTCCCCAGACTTGCCTGCTTGCGGCCCACGGCGTGGCTCCTCCAGTGGCCCAGTACGGCCCATCTCCACCAGCAAACACTCAAGACCCTCGCGAGGTGCATGACACAAGACCTTCTCAGGGGCGGCCTCACTAGGCTAGCTCACGAGGAGCGGAGAGATCAAGGCGAGGGGCACCTCGTGAGGCTCCCGTGACGTGAGCCATGACGACCAAGGCCAGGCGGGCGCCAGCCGGCACAGAGTACTAGTTTCCTCTTCGGTGCTAAAGGGGTAGGCGCATGCGAGGAGTCCCGAGGCACCAGGCAAAGGTTTCCATATCGGTGCAACGAGACCAAGACCAGCCGGATGGCAGGACGGAGGTCATCGCGGAGCCCATGACAGCGTCACCACCAGAGCCTTTGGCAGGTGAAGACCACCTTTTGTCAGGATAGCGTGTACTAGTTGTGCCCCTTCAAATTGGCCATTGTGGGACCCCTTCCCACCTAATATTTGGGAAGAGGACCCGGGCCTCTATAAATAGGACTAGCCACCACCGTAGGGGGCAACGGATTCAGCCCCAAGGGATCATTCTGACCATCCTCATACACAAGCTCACCAAGCTCAAGAACACCTGTACTTAGGAGGTAGTTCTTCCCTTGTACTTGTTCATCCAAGCCTACTAGGCAATCCACCACACACACTGGAGTAGGGTATTACACCACATTGGTGGCCCGAACCAGTATAAACTCTTGTGTCCCTTGTTCTTCGGGTTCGGCAGGCTGAGCTTTGAGATTGCGGTGAGAGCGTGAGCTAGGGGGAGAGAGATCTTCGTGCGCACCCCAGAGTTCGAACCTCGAGGGTTTTGCCGGAACCTGTAATCCGACATTTGGCGCGCCAGGTAGGGGTGCGCCGAAGTTCACCTCTCCGCCGGCACTGCCTCCCCGTCCTGTCCCCATGGTCGGCGTCGCCCCTCCGACTGGATCAATGAACGCCTCCGACGGCGCTAGGGGGCTCCGAGCTTTTACCCCCTCCTTGCGACAGGTGCAGTGGCCACCCGAGTTCAAGCCGGAAATGCCGCCGCGCTACGACGACGCGGCGGATCCGTCGGCCTTCCTGCTAGCGTACGAGGAGGACGTCCTGGAAGCTGGAGGCGATGGCAAGGTCATGGCCAACTAGTTCCCCATGGCCCTTGCTGGCGCACCATGCGCCTGGCTGCTCACCCTCCCAGGATCCTCTATGGCCTCTTGGGAGGAGCTGTGCGGCCTTTTCGTCGCGCGCTTCACGGCACCAGCGCCTGTCGCCGTTGAAGCCCTCCTCGGCGGCTCGCAAGCGCCACCCTCGGACCGTCACACCAAGCAGTTCTTCTGCCAGATCGGCACCGCCTCTGTGCAGCAAGGAGCTCCTCCGAGATGGGCGGCGCCCAAGGCTGACCTCACCTTCGACTCGGAGGATCACCCCGTCACCACTTGTGGCACCCCGGCTCAGAGCGACCGGTTTACCCTGCATTGCCAGCCCAGAGATCATGTCTTCTGGCAACACACAACATATTGGTACAGAAAACAACCACTTTATTCATGCTAGCGGAACAGAGTTCATATTACAACAGTGGTCGAGGCCAAGCGGCACACTCGGTGCGGCGGAACAATATGTACATTATTTAGTGAACATAAAGGGGCCTCGACTCGAACAACTACGTCGCAGCGGAATAACGTCGTAGCGGAAGCTCCATATCACAGGGACACTGATGTGGACACGATCTAGACTCGAACATCGCTCCTTTCCAACGGGACTTTCCTGAAATCTGGCATGACACGCCAGGTCAGTACATTGAATGTACTTGCAAGCTCACAACAAGCATAATCATAATGACAAACAATATCATGATATTTAACCAATTATTAATAATGCAACATTATATGTCAACATGCTGTGATCAAGCCCGAACGTCCCTCAGGACAGCTTACCAACTGTGATCATCTCTGGACCACAAACACACCACCATAGTGGTCTTTCCCAAGAACAACTCGTGATCCTTACGGCGAACACAACCACGACCATCATTTGGTCCCAAATACCTCGATGGCCTTTCTGCCATCCATTGACAATGCAAAGTTCATAGCTTAGTGTGCAATTTTTATTAAACGTTGACTCATGGTGGGACCTAGTACGAGGTGTCCGTGACCGTGGACTCGGCTATCGATAGATTATACACTCTGCAGAGGTAGCACACTATACCCACACCACGGAACCCATGGCCTCGCATTCCCATTCGGGTGGACCAACGGCATTCCGACAAAACCCCTCCATTGCCACAGCACTCTCCCGGCCACTCCGACCCAAATCCCCAACGGGCTGGTCCTGGGTGGCCCCGTGTCTACCAAAGACACCCCGACCACCGTCGTGGTCAAAACACTCCCACTCGGGGACTCGGTACCATAATCTCATCAACGAGCACACAAGATTATGTGTGCTTACCGGGCCAGGGCAAACATGACATAATCTTCCCTAGATGGAGGCACCGACCAGAGGCCGTGTCAATGGACCGAATCAAGGCCTTCCCAAGAGGCAAATGTGGTTGCACTGGAAAGAAACTCGATTCAGCGGCACCATGACCCAGTCAACGGTATATTCAAGTTGAGTTATATTCAGGATTAACTTTTAACTAAAAATGACCGGTGTCATAGCATGCCATGAAATGCAAAACAACACATGCATCACATATTGATAAAAATGACCGACGTCATCCATATGCACACCAAGCATAAATGTCAACAACTCATATTACTCTACATGCTCAAAATGACTCACAACTTAACCAAAATATTTTGCAACAAGTTTTATTAATTTCCTACGCAAGAAAGTAACTCCGATAAATTTTTCATATGCTTGACCAAAAGATATCATTATCAACAACTCTTAATTTCTTTATCACTAAGTTGGGTTCAAACATTCTGTAATACAAGTAATATGATTAAACAAGTATTTAACAGAATATTTTCTAAATTTTTATCAATTTAAGAATGCAAACACAAAGATTTAAATAATTACTAACATGCATAACAAAATTATTTCTAACATCACCTCAAATAAATTTTAACTTGCTTTACCCACTTAAACTAGTTTCAACTAATCTGTAAATCAAGCATAACAACTGACCAATACTTAACAGAATACAAATAATTCAATAATTATTTAAATGCATGGGTTAATCATTTCATTTAAGTGAGAAAATCACAAATATTGAAATGGCATCATAAAAATGTTGCTGTGGCTTGCCTTAGTGCAAATGAGGTTCACAAGCCTCCTGGTGATCCTCAAGACAAGCCTCACCTTCTGAAAATAATTTTAAACACAGAAAGAGAATATCAAGAAGACTTCTGAAATTCACCAGAAATTGTAAACAGCTCAGAAAAATCTCATCTTGGGTGAGCTGTTAGATTTCCTTTCAAAGAACACAATGCAAAAAGAATCATCTCATTTGGACTTATGGTTAAAAAGTTAAAATTGTTTGAAGCTCTCTGGAATATAAATGAATTTGAATAAAAAGAAACAGCTGGGGTGACGTCGAAGGCGTAAAGCCCAGGGGCGCCACCACTCGTACCGCTTCGCGCGTGTACTGAGTGGCTGACTAGCGGGCCCCGCTAGTCAGGTGGGGGAAGAGGGAGAGAGAAACAGAGAGGGCCGCGGCTTCGCCGGAGCTCTCGCCGGCGACGAGGGCTCCTTGGCCCAAACGAGAGGGAGGGATTGCGAGAGGGGACGATGGCGCACCTGCCCGTACCCGTAGCGTGGCTAGGGGTGGTCGGATGGCGTCGGAAACTAGCTCGCAAGCGGAGGCAGAACGTGGAGGTTGCCGGAGTTGAGGAAGACGGCGAGCAGAGGTCACTCCAGAGGCTCCAAGTGGGCGAGATGGCCTCACCGGAGAGAGGCGGAGGCCTTGGAGGGGTCGCCCAGGCCTGGGAGGGGCTGGAGCTACCGCGACGAACAGAGGGGATCGCCAGCGAGCTCGAGCTCGGGGACGGCGGCCCGAGCCTTCCCGGCCGGGCTACGGCTTCCTACTCGATCGTGGGGTGTGTGTGAGTGCTGGATGGTGCTCGAGGAGGCTGGGGGTGGCTCTATTTATAGGCGAGCGGCGAGGGTGCTTCGGGCTCCACCGGTGGACACCTGTCCACGGCGCCCGGCGATGAGCGGCGTCAGTGAGAGGGGGAGAAGGCGACGGAGGTCACGCGGCCACTGTGGGCGAGCGGAGACGAGCACAGGATCAAGGGGATGGCGACGAGCACAGTGCGCTCCGCACTGTTGGGCTGGCCGGACCTTGCCCGTGCTTGCTGCGGCGAGCTCCGGCGTCGACGAGTGCCAGGGAGGAGTTAAGGACGTCGAGACGATGATGGTGCCAGGGAGGAGTTAAGCACGCTCGAACAGAGCGCCCGGCGTCACCCAGAGCGCGTCGACATGCATGCCTGGCATCGTGGACACGCGTGGTCACCGCGCGAACTCTCTCCTCAGGCCAGCCTTCGTCCAAAAATCATGTTTGGCATGTTGTTCGTGGTAGTTTTGAAGTTTACCACGGTTTGGTTTGGATCCAGGTGCAGTAGAGAAGATTTTACAAGCCAGGTAAGTTTCTGGTCAGTAACTTTGTGATGTTACTGTGGTCAAATGGCTGGGAGTTTGGGGCTGTGCTTTGGAGGCTAGTTATAAGTTACTAAGGTAAATATGCACAAGAAAGTTCAGGTCAAATGGAGCAAGTAAAATGGTAGTTGCTGTAGAAACCACCATTTCTGTCCAGAACAGAAAAGATTTTCTGTAGCAAAAATATTCCAAAAAGTGATGAAATATTTTTGCTCAGGGAGGTGCCCTAGGGTCCCTAGAATATTTGTGAATTATCTTAGAATTTTCTGAGCCATAAAAATTAGGGTTGCCTTGAAGCAAACAGATCTGGCTTAGGGTTTTTGAGAGAAAATGAATATTTTTCATTTAAGAAAAATATTCCAAAGGTTATTTTGTGGTGGATCAGAAGTGAAGTCATGGTTTGGGAGAGAAGTGAACACTTGGGTGAAAGCCAAGGATGCCCAAGTGTTTAAGTCCAAATGAAAAGATTCAGAAACTCCAAGTTTCAAAAACTTTCAAATGAAATTTCAAGCAAATAAGAAAGGGCAAAAACCAGGCTATCACACCACTGCCAGCTCGGGCGTGCTCCCAATGCTTTGCACGCCCACCATGTGCAACGTAGCCGTCACCAAGACCCTCATCGACGGCGGGGCTGGCCTTAACGTGCTCTCCATGGAAGCTTTCGGCTTGCTCCACGTGCCGCATGAACGGCTCCGCCCCACCAGGCCCTTCTCCGGAGTCAGCAGCGGCTCCACCAGCCCCTAGGGCAGATCCTCCTTCCAGTGACCTTTAGCACTCGCGACAACTACTGCACCGAGCTGATCGACTTCGACATCGCCCGCATCGGTCTCCCATACAACGCCATCCTCGGGTACCCAGCCCTGGCTCAGTTTATGGCGGTGACCCATCTAGCCTACAACCTTATGAAGATACTCGGGAGCAACGGCGTCCTGACCGTGGCGGGGGACACCAAGGAGGCTTTGACAGTGCTCAAGCTCGCCTTCAAGGCCGCCGCGGCAGCACGCCCGGCCGACGAGGCCACCCCCGGGGCTAAGGAGGCCGCGCCAGCAAAGAAGAAGCAGCTGTTCATTCAAGGTCGGGCCGAAACGAAGCAAGTGCCGGTCGAGGAAGGTGAACCCTTAGGAGCCACCTTCACCATAGGCGCCAACCTCGACCCAAATCAAGAGGAGGAATTGGTGAAGTTCTTGCGCGCGAACAAGGAGGTATTCACCTGGGAACCCAAGCAGCTGGTAGGGGTCCTGAGAGGGGTGATCGAGCATCACTTAAGGGTGTGCCCCAATGTGAGCCCTGTGAAGCAGAAGGCGCGGCGACAGTCCACGGAGAACCAGTCCTTCATCGTCCAGGAAACCCGCAAGCTGGAGGCAGCAGGTGTCATTTGCGAAGTCCGATACCCGGAGTGGCTGGCGAACCCCGTCGTCGTGCCAAAGAAGGGCGGGAAGGAGCGCATGTGTGTCGACTTCACCAACCTCAACAAGGCATGTCCCCAAGATCCGTTCCCGCTTCCGCGCATCGACCAGATTGTCGACTCCACCGCCGAGTGCGACCTGTTGTGTTTCTTGGACGCGTTCTCGGGCTACCACCAGATCAAGATGGCGGTAGAGGATGTGGAGAAGACGGCTTTCCTGACCCCATGCGGGGCATACTGCTACACTTGCATGCCATTCGGGCTGCGCAATGAAGGGAGCGACCTTCCAACGGCTGATGCACATCGCCCTGAGTTAGCAGCTTGAGAGAAACGCTGAAGCCTATGTCAACGACATCGTAGTAAAATCTTGGGAGGCGAGAACTCTGATTCAGGACCTGGAGGAGACCTTCGCAAGCCTGCGCCAGGTGGACCTGCGGCTTAACCCAGAGAAGTGCATGTTCAGTGATCCCTCCTACAAGCTGCTGGGCTTCCTTGTGTCACACAGGGGGATCGAGGCCAATCCGGAGAAGGTCAAGGCAATAGAAGACTTGATTCCACCACACACTCTCAAGGAAATGCAGAAGCTTGCTGTCGGATTACGGGTTCCGGCAAAACCCTTGAGGTTCGAACACTAGGGTGCGCACGAAGATCTCTCCTCCCTCTAGCTCCCACTCTCACCGCGATCTCAAGGCTCAGCGCGTCGAACTCACAGAACAAAGGGACACAAGATTTATACTGGTTCGGGCCACCGATGTGGTGTAATACCCTACTCCAGTGTGGTGTGGTGGATTGCCTCTTGGGCTGAGGATGAACAGTTACAAAGGGAAGAACAGCCTCCTGAGGAGAGGTGCTCTGGTGCTTGGTGAGCTTGTGTGGTCGAGGGTGATCTGAATGATCCGTCCCCTTGCTAGGGTTGTGGCTAGCCCTATTTATAGAGGCCCTGGTCCTCTTCCCAAATATTAAGCGGGAAGGGATGCCACAATGGCCAAATTCGAAGGGAGACAGCTAGTAGAAGTTATCCTGACTAAAGGTGGTCTTCGCCTGCCAAAGGCTCTGGTGGTGACGCCGTCTTGGGCTCCACAGTGACCTCGGTCCTGTCGTCCTGCTGGTCTTGGTCTTGTTGCACCGATATGGAAACCTTTGCCTGATGCCTCGGGACTCCTCGACTGAGCTCGCCTCTTTAGCACCAAAGAGGAAACGAGGACACTGCACGCGTTGGCGCCCGCCTGGCCCCGGTCGTCATGGCATACGTCACAGGAACCTCGCGAGGTGCCCCTCGCGAGCCAGCCTGGTGAGGCTACTCCTCCCACGGATTGATAAACCTTAGGTCATCCACTTGAGGGAAATTTGCTACTGTCCTAGAAACCTCTGCACTTGGAGGCCCAACAACGTCTATAAGAAGAAGGTTGTGTATTAGACATCAAGCAATTTCTGGCGCCGTTGCCGGGGAGGTGAGTGCTTGAAGTATATCTTTAGATCTAGCAATCGAATATTTTAGTTTCTTGTTTTATCACTAGTTTAGTTTATAAAAGAAAACTACAAAAAAATAGAATTGAGGGTGCCTCATATGCTTCATCTTTTTTATGTCTTTCGTGAAAATAAGGATTCGGATAATTGTGCTCAAGTGCTAGAAGAAGAATGCATTAAGATGTTTGGCACTAAATATTTGAATGATGAGCATGATTGCAATGTTGTTAGTATGAATTCCTTGAATATCCATGATGCTAATGATATGCAAAGCCACAAGCTTGGGGAAGCTATGTTTGACAAAGATGATATTTTTTGCCCCCCATGTTTTGATGAGCAAATTTATTATGATGATAGCATGTCTCCTATTTATGATGATTATATTGATGAAAGTGGGTTTGGAAGAGTGTCAACTTTAGGAAGTAATGATCCCACTATTTTTGAGGGTGTTGAAACTTATTGTGATAATTATGAAAGTGGATTTGGAGAGGTCATGACTTTATTTAGTAATGATTCCACTATCTTGGAAGAGGTTTCAATCGATTATGATGAGAACAAAGTTGCTACTTATGATAGTTATTGTGATGATACTTATGCTATAAAAAGTAGTGATGATTATATTTATAAAACTTGTCATGATTATGATTACCCTGTTTCTGAACTTTATTCTTTCAATGTGAAACAATTTATAGTATTCGAGTTTCTTATGATACTCCCACTATTCCAAATGAGAAGAATTTTGCTTATGTGGAGAGTAGTAAATTTTCTATGCTTGTAGATCATGAAAAGAATGCTTTATGTGATGGTTATATTGTTGAGTTCATTCATGATGCTAGTGAAAATTATTATGAGAGAGGATCATATGCTTCTACATATTGCAATAATATCAAGTTTCCTCTTTATGTGCTTAAAGTTTTAAAGTTATGCTTGTTTTGCCTTCCTATGCTAGTTGATTATTGTTCCCATAAGTTGTTTGGTCACAAAATCCCTATGCATAGGAAGTGGGTTAGACTTAAATGTGCTAGTCATATTCTTCATGATTCTCTCTTTATGTTTCAATTCTTATCTTTTATGTGAGCATCATCGAAATCATCATGCCTAGCTAGGGGCCTTAAACAATAGCGCTTGTTGGGAGGCAACCCAATTTTATTTTTGTTCCTTGCTTTTTGTTCCTTTTTAGTAATAAATAATTCATATAGCCTCTGGTTAGATGTGGTTTTATGTTTGAGTTCGTGTTTGTGCCAAGTAGAACCTTTGGGAAGACCTGGGTGAAGTCTTTATGATCTTGCTGTAAAAAACAGAAACTTTTACACTCACGAGATTAGCTGCCATTTTTTACTGGAGAGTGCTTTTAGGTTGATTATTTTTGCAGATGATTAATAGACAAATGCCTCAGGTCCACCAATTTATTTCAGAATTTTTGAAGTTCCAGAAGTATACGTTTGATCCATATTACTACAGACTGTTCTGTTTTTGGCAGATTCTGTTTGCACTGTGTTGTTTGCTTATTTTGATGAATCTATGAGTAGTATCGGAGGGTATGAACCATAGAGAAATTGGAATACATAGATATTACACCAATATGAATTTATAATGAGTTCACAACAGTACCTAAGTGGTGATTTATTTTCTTGTACTAACGGAGCTTACGAGTTTTCTGTTGAGTTTTGTGTTGTGAAGTTTTCAAGTTTTGGGTAAAGATTCGATGAACTATGGAATAAGGAGTGGCAAGAGCCTAAGCTTGGGGATGACCAAGGCACCCCAAGGTAATATTCAAGGACAACCAAGATCCTAAGCTTGGGGATGCCCCGGATGGCATCCCCTCTTTCGTCTTCGTTCATCGGTAACTTTACTTGGAGCTATATTTTTATTCACCACATGATATGTGTTTTGCTTGGAGCGTCATTTTATATTCTTTTGTTAGGATTTGCTTGCTGTTTGAATAAAGTACTTAATATCTGAAATACTTAAATGAGAGAGAGTCCTCACATAGCTAAATAATTATTTGACTACTCATTGATCTTCACTTATATCTTTTTATAGTAGTTTGTCATTTACTCGTGTGTTTCACTTATATCCTATGAGTAAATGGTTGAGTGAGTTGAATACCATAAATCTGAAATTATATATGTTTCATATTCTTATCCCATGGGGAGTAATGACTTCACATATAAGAAGTAGAGGTGGTAAATTTATTTAAGGTTAGCAAACATTGTATTGGTCACTTGAACAATTCATGAAAGAATTTTGAAGGAAGAGAGGTTTCACATATAATATACTATCTTGGACATCTTCTATGATTGTGAGCCCCATTAATTATTTTCAAACTTGATCAAATTAGTTGAAGTTGGACAAGGAAGACAACTTAATGAGTTATGTTTGGGTATATTTGTATAGAAGTTATATTGCTGTAGATCCTCTAACATGTGGTGCTTGCTATTTAGAATCCTTTGCTAGCCAAAATATCTGTACTAAGCGGGAATACTGCTTGTGCATCCAAATTCCTTGAACCAAGTTTATTCCATGAGTTTCCACCATATCTACCTATATGCGGTATTTACCTGCCGTTCCAAGTAAATTTGCATGTGCCAAACTCTAAACCTTCAAATAATAATCAGTTTTGTATGCCCGAATCGCTCATGTAGCGATTAGGGGCTATCAGTATCTTCCATTCTAGGTGGGTTATTCTCACGATGAGTGGACTCCGCTCATCATTCACGAGAAAATGGCTGGTAACTGGGATGCCCAGTCCTATGATCAAAAGATCAAAAACAAATTCGCAAATAATTTAAACAAACTCCCCCAGGATTGTTGATAGTTGGACGGCACCCATTGTTTCGGACAAGCCGTGGAGTGTGATTGTTGGTGGAGGGGGAGTAAAATCTTTACCTCTCTATTTGGGAACTGCCTATAATGTATCTAGTATAGAAGATATTGGGAAATCTTGGTCGTTATGTTGACAATGAAAGCATACCTCTCAAAATTATTTTCATCGTTGTTTTAGCTTCGAGCTCTAGCACCTCTGCAAATCCCTGCTTCCCTCTGCGAAGGGCCTATCTTTTACTTTTATCCAAGAGTCAGTAGTATTCCTTCTCATTCCAACCTACTTTTTAGTTGGCAAGCACCATGTGATGGAGAAAGATCTAAGCATATATGGCCATTCAAATATATTTGATCATGAATTATTATTGTTGACAATTATCTATATGATAAATAAATGCAAATGGAGGTCGAGCATCAGGTAGGCCGATATCCTGGCCATTCACATGCGCTAGGGATGTGTGCCCTCCCGGTATTTCTGGTTCCTTCTCCCTCGTATCGCTGCACCATCGCGTGTATCGAGGGCAGGCCAGCTAGCACAGAGGTACATAATCTAGGCATTTGAGTAGTTGTTCTCGGTCCATTCGACTCCACATCCTCTCCATACTGAGCATAGTACATCTCCCAGGGGCACAGTCGACGGAATCCCCGCAGGCACGACCGACCACCAGCTCAGTTATCGCACACGTGGATTAACTATGCCCAGCAGACACATAAATAACCAAATCATTAGGCTGCCTAAACAGCCGCTCACCAAGATGATGTCGATTTTGAGACTGTAAAACTAATTAACAGGATTAGGGGCAAATGCCAAGTTGCGCATAACAACAATGACCGAGTCAGGTCCATGCTCATTCCACGACATGGATGAACTCGAGTCAGCAACACTGAAATTTGTCTAATCACTGGCAATCTGACAGTCTTAACAGCCTAATTGAGATTTTTCTGAATGTTGCATAAACTAGTGGTTAAACAAAGCCGGCCTTGCAATACAGTAGCTGTAAAACTATTACCATGTTAATGAAAATGATTTGTACATTTAATGCATCAACATTAACACACAAATCCTCTGATCGTCTCACATGCCATTTGCACAACAATCAGGTGCACGTCTGAACTTAATTAGGATTGGTAGGAGCAATCAACGAATTATCACACACGGGTTCGACAAATTGCCTTCATATCTCTTTTATGTTCCAATAGAACCAAATCATTTGCATTTTCTAACAATAGAAAAAGAAAACACCAAACACCATTAGCCATGAACAAACTTCCAACTTGGTTATAAATAACCGATCGACCTCACGCTTCACTACTGCTACCCCCATCCCAAACCTGGAAAAAAAGGAACGGTTTGCTCAACAAAGGTAGCCAAGCAGCAAAAGCATAGATAGTACGTACATAATTTTTTAGAAAAGCTATAGCGAGATATATAAAAAATTTATCGAACACTCCAAAATTGGAAACAGATGCCTACTAAACATTAATTGACATATCCTTGACGTAAAAGAAGTCACAAAAAATATTTTCGTTGTAAGCATAGATTTAGGTTGCAATTAGGACTTAGTTATTGGCTAACTATTCATCAGAAGCAAACACCTATTTTACAGAAACGGGTAGCACACCAAACCTCAATTAACTGGCCAAAATTTTCAGAAAACAACTACAGTTAACTAAGCACTGAAATTTACATTAGTCATGGATCAAACAATCTGCTGCAGTCATTGTATACAAGGGAAGTTTTTGTTTTCATGCATCGAACAAGGAGGGAAAAAATGAACAATACCTCCAGTCCAGCCGTTGGTAGCTTTAGATCACACCTGAATCCTGTCAAATTCAGAGGAATCTAACGCTTTGCCTGGCGTCGCCTAGTTTCTCGGCACGTCAGATTTCCCCATTGGCGATACAAAGAGAAGCCTGCTACTCGACCAGCCTCATCACGGCTAGAGGGTCAGTGTCCAGAACTGGCCACCTACGGACGAGGAAAAGGAAAACCAAAACAATAAGAACAGGTTGTAGAGGAGAATTAGTAGAAAACACGTCACCTGCACTCTCCAGGCCGAGGGACTTCCATAGACTCCGGCGTGGTGAAGCAGGTGGACTGGATCTGAAAGAAGAACCAGGCGGTGTGGTCAACCAAATCCAAATACCCAAAGTATGCGGGGGGATTAAGCATGTCAGGACATCAGGATGAAGGGGGGAAATAATATACATACCTGTCGGAGTCGACCCCAAACATCTTGCCGGAGAGCGACGGTGCCCCGTCGGCCTTGGGAGAGACAGGGGAGTGGAGAAGAAGAGTTGTTCCGTGGCTGGGGTAACTCCACGAGGTAAGGATAACGGCAGGAGGAGGCACACGAGTAGGATATGGGCCAAACATGTACGCTAGGCCGATGTATTTCAGACCGTATATTGGATGCCTAGGCCGACAGCAGCCTGTCAAAAGCCTAGCGCATTTCAGATCCCAAAACACATTGCCCGGCCCAGATACCGGCCTACCTGGTGCTCGGCCTCCAAAAGCCTGCACTCAACATTAAGCCCCTATCTTTCTCTGTGTTCGATGGATGCTATTTGTTCTAAAAATATGCTTTGAGTGGTAGCAATCATGGAAGACTATATGATAGTTGAGTATGTGGGATTTGCTAAATCAAAGCTCTTACATAGACCCTTCCTGAAAATAAAATGAATTGCAATTGTTTGATGACTGAGAACATAATTTGTTAGTTTTCAACAAAGTTTATGATCTATGCTTTAACATGTGAATAGCTTGATACTAGATCATGAGAAGCTTTATGATATGAGTTACTGTTATGACATATAATGATGCTAGAAAAGGTGATTGAAATTATCATTGATCAAACTTCTGCACCTGCTAGCATTCACGCTTCATAAATTATTTCTTTTATCATTTACCTACTCGAGGACGAGCAGGAATTAAGCTTGGGGATGCTGATGCGTCTCCAACGTATCTATAATTTATGAAGTATTCATGCTATTATATTATCCATCTAGGATGTTTTATATGATATTTTATATGATTTTTGGGACTAACCTATTAACCTAGAGCCCAGTGCCAGTTTCTGTTTTTTCCTTGTTTTTGAGTTTTACAGCAAAGGAAAATCAAACAGAGTCCAACTGGCCTGAAATTTCACAGAGCTTATTTTTGGACCCGAAGAAGGCCATGGAGTAAAAGAGTTGGGCCAGAAGAGTTCCGGGCTGCCCACGAGGGTGGGGGGCGCGCCCACCCCCTGGGCGCGCCTCCCTACCTCGTGGACAGCCCGGAGACCCCCCGTGACTTGTTCCCAACGCCAAAACCTCTTGTATATACAGAAACCTCCAGAACATAACCTAGATCGGGAGTTCCACCGCCACAAGCCTCTATAGCCACCGAAAATCAATCTAGACCCGTTCCGGCACCCTGCCGAAGGGGGTCCCTCTCCGGTGGCCATCTTCATCATCCCGGCGCTCTCCATGACGAGGAGGGAGTAGTTCACCCTCGGGGCTGAGGGTATGTACCAGTAGCTATGTGTTTGATCTCTCTCTCGTGTTCTTGATTTGGCACGATCTTGATGTATCGCGAGCTTTGCTATTGTAGTTGGATCTTATGATGTTTCTCCCCCTCTACTCTCTTGTAATGGATTGAGTTTTCCCTTTGAAGTTATCTTATCGGATTGAGTCTTTAAGGATTTGAGAACACTTCATGTATGTCCTGCATGTGCTTATCTGCGGTGATAATGGGATATTCACGTGATCCACTTGATGTATGTTTTGGTGATCAACTTGCGGGTTCCGTAACATTGTGAACTTATGCATAGGGGTTGGCACACGTTTTCGTCTTGACTCTCCGATAGAAACTTTGGGGAACTCTTTGAAGTTCTTTGTGTTGGTTGAATAGATGAATCTGAGATGGTGTGATGCATATCGTATAATCATACCCACGAATACTTGAGGTGACATTGGAGTATCTAGGTGACATTAGGGTTTTGGTTGATTTGTATCTTAAGGTGTTATTCTAGTATGAACTCTATGATAGATCGAACGGAAAGAATAGCTTCGTGCTATTTTACTACGGACTCTTGAATAGATCGATCAGAAAGGACAATAATCTCCTCGTTTGTTCTCCGCTATTAGTGACTTTGGAGTGACTCTTTGTTGCATGTTGAGGGATAGTTATATGATCCAATTATGTTATTATTGTTGAGAGAACTTGCACTAGTGAAAGTATGAACCCTAGGCCTTGTTTCCTAGCATTGCAATACCGTTTACGCTCATTTTTATCATTAGTTACCTTGCTGTTTTTATATTTTCAGATTACAAAAACCTATATCTACCATCCATATTGCACTTGTATCACCATCTCTTCGCCGAACTAGTGCACCTATACAATTTACCATTGTATTGGGTGTGTTGGGGACACAAGAGACTCTTTGTTATTTGGTTGCAGGGTTGTTTGAGAGAGACCATCTTCATCCTACTCCTCCCACGGATTGATAAACCTTAGGTCATCCACTTGAGGGAAATTTGCTACTGTCCTACAAACCTCTGCACTTGGAGGCCCAACAACGTCTACAAGAAGAAGGTTGTGTAGTAGACATCAGCCAGCAGCTCTTCCAGTAGTAGCGGCGGCGCTTGGGAGTCCAGTGACTCTCCCGAGCCCTACGAGACTCCGGAGACGAGCGACGATAGCTACGTGCCCCCAAGCTCTCGCCGCGTGTGGAGCAAGGCCGCAGCATCCGGCCGCCACCGTCGTTGATCTGGATGGGGTTGGCGCCGGCCTCCCGTGGCCCACTGTTAAAGATGGCGTCGGTCGCGCTGGCGCGTGTAGATAGGGCTCCTAGAAACTCCCTCTTTCTGTTCCCTGCGAGGAATCGAGATGGACCCCGTGGGGGCGTGTAAAGGGTCTGTGATGTCTTTTGTTGATATTATCCTTATTATGAAAATCTGCAAACGCATGTCCTGTTTCGGCTCGGTCTCCCCTTTCCAACCCCGCGGCAGCTTGGTGCTCTACACCGACAGGTCCCGGTCCCCAGGCAGGCTGCAGCCGTCGCTGGTATGCCAGGTCACGATGCCGTGGTCAAGGCCAGGAGGTGAGCGGCCCGAGGTCCAGTAAGAGCTCCTGGGGCGCGATGCTCAAGAGGTCCCCTTTAGCGCACAAGCAACCACCGAGAGGTAGGAAAGGGAGGCGACGTCGCCATAACAAGGCTGCACAAGTGAGAATTCTATGCCGTAGCGCTTGGTCGATTGGGCGCGAAACTTATCTTGGCAGTCCAGAGCCGGTTCCTTGTGCTGCGCCAGACTCACGCGTCGACGGCCGTAATGGAGCCAGGTTAGGCCCTTGTGAGCCTCCCCTCTTCTCCACGCTCTTTGTGTGCTCTACGTCCTCAGGTCCAGGCCCTTGAGCGAGCTCAGCCGCCGCTGGTATGCCAGGTCGTGATGCCATGGTCAAGGCCAGGGGGTGAGGGCTGGAGAGCCAGTACGAGCTCCTGAGTCACGATGCTCAGGAGCCTCCCTTTTAACGCGCAAGCGAATCGCATGGGAGAAGAGGGAGCCCGTGGTACCGCCTGCTATCGTCCTCACGAGGTCCCTGTAGGTTAGCGCAAGGAGAGACACAGACTGCCACTACGATTGCCGGTCTGCCACTGGTCGCTCTGCAAGAGGATGAAGGCACTGAGGGCCTGGTGAGGTGACGTGTGCGGGGCGTGCCGCGAGTCAGAGCTCGACCGCACAGATTTGTCGACGTTGCAGGGACGGACCCGAGCACAAGCGTCGTGCCAGCGTGAGTAGCTCCCGTGGTGGGTGACAATCAAGCAGGTGATAACCATAGATAGATTATGCATGGAAAGCGAACTAGCTTAGGTAAATGCAAGAACGATACATGCCACTGGGTCGGACCCGAGCGGCCTGGGATGATGCAGCCCAAGGGGCGCCCCCAGCAGAGTAAGCTAAAGACGTAAAAGGATACATGCCGCAGGGACAGGCCCACACGGCCTGGGAATGATGCAGCCCAGGGGGCGCTCCCGGTTGGATAAACTTGGAAAATGTCACCTGGTTCCGTTGTCGAAGGGATGTTGGGGTAGCTGAGGATGCGTGGCAAAGGGGTTGCTCCTCATGTGCCATCGGGGCCCTGAGCCTCGGGAGGCTCTAGGGGTCCAGGCGGTTCCTCGAGGACCGTCTCCATCTCTGCTAGGACTGCGTGATGCCTTGCCTCCTGAGCCGCCAGGACGCTCCGCAGGTTGCGCTGGAAGGTGGCTGCCATGCTCGGCAGGCCGAATGGCATGTGAACATAACTGTGAGGTGGGCCATCGCAACGTCCCGCGCGCGAAGGCCAGAAGAGCTCCTGAGATGCGGCCCTGTTGAGCCCTCGGATGTCGATGCAGACGCGTAGCCTGCCATCCTCGCCTGGATGGGGAGCCGCACCAGGTGGGCGGCGATCGCCGCGCATGGCCCTTGCATCCTGCAGCTCCCGAGTGGTCTTAGCGATGAACTCCTGAGCGCCGGGCGCTCCTTTCCCGTTGTCCTCCTGAGGGAAACGTACCGCAAAGCACGCCTCCACGTGGTGCCCGAGTGCCTCCCTCGTGACGTGGGCCAGGTTTGAGGCCCTCCGGAAGAAAGCCCCCGAGCCTTACCCGAGGAGGGTGCCGCGCGCCTTCCTATGCAAGGGAGGGAGGCGCCCCAGGTGCGGGCGCTGATCCTGGCATGGCACCGGCAGAGGTGTCGCTCCCCTACCTGGCGCGCCAAATGTTGGATTACGGGTTCCGGCAAAACCCTTGAGGTTCGAACACTAGGGTGCGCATGAAGATCTCTCCTCCCTCTAGCTCTCACTCTCACCGCGATCTCAAGGCTCAGCGCGTCGAACTCACAGAACAAAGGTACACAAGATTTATAATTGTTCGGGCCACCGATGTGGTGTAATACCCTACTCCAGTGTGGTGTGGTGGATTGCCTCCTGAGGAGAGGTGCTCTGGTGCTTGATGAGCTTGTGTGGTCGAGGGTGAAAGTGCGTTATATCGACTAGAGGGGGGTGAATAGGCGATATTTATAAATTCTTCACTGAGGAATTTGTGGGTGAGGAAATTCCTTAGCGAAGAACTACTTGCAGCGGAATAAGTACTCAAAACTATGCATAGCAGAGCACAAGCATAGTCATCATGATGAAATGAAAACAAGCACAGAGTACAGAAAGCGTAAACACAGGATAACACAGGATGAAGACAAACAGACTGAGGAAATTGAACTGAGGAAATTGAGAAAGTCTTCAGTCAAAGTCTTCAAACACAGATATGAACAATTGCACAACACAGGAATGAGGAAATGAAAGAGTTGAGGAAATAGAACCAGTTGGCTTGGTGAAGATAATCATTTGGTAGACCAGTTCCAACTGCTGTCTCAGTTGTACGTCTGGTTGGAGCGGCTAGGTATTTAAACCTGAGGACACCCAGTCCCGGACACACAGTCCTCACCGTATTCTCCTTGAACTAAGGTCACACAGACCTTGTCCAATCACTCATGGTAAGTCTTCAGGTGACTTCCGAACCTTCACAAACTCGGTCACTCGGCGATCCACAATTTCCTCTTGGATGCTCTAGACCATGATGCCTAACCGTCTGGAAGAAGCACAGTCTTCAAAGGTAACAAGTGTCGGATCCACGTAGGATCAATCTCTTCAGTGATGCTCAATCACTTTGGGTTTGTGGGTGTTTGGGTTTGGAGTTTTTCCTCACTTGATGATTTTCGCTCAAAGTCCTCGGAGGATGGGACGCTCTCAAATGACAAGTGTCAGTTTCTCTCGGAGCAGCCAACCAGCTAGTGGTTGTAGGGGGCGGCTAGTTATAGCCTAGGGAGCAGCCCGCATGATAAGACATAAATCCTGTTCAATGATATGACCGTTAGGTGGGTAGATATTTTGGGAGAGCTGGCGCATAGCACAGCAACGGTCGGAAATTTGAGGTTCAAATTCCTCAGGGCTATCATGTTCCTCACTGTGTAGGCAATCCGCACTGGCGAATTCCTAACTCCTCAGTCAGAACAAATTCCTCAGAGACCAGAAGAACTTCATCTCTGTCACTGAAGAATATGACTGAACTGTATGAGATTTCCAATGGCTTCACTCGAAGGGATTGGTAGGTGTAGGATTTTGCGTTGAGCATCACATGGAAAATTTTCCTTAGTATTTCCTCGACCCCCTTTAACAGTACGGTGTTTCCTATGACTCAAGAAAGAGAAAATGAGACTACGAAAACAAAAGTCTTCACGCTTCATATTCCTCAAATGAATACCAAGTCTGCAAGGTCACACCAATTTCTTCACTTTCAAAGTCTTCAGAATTTCAAAGTCTTCAGTCGAAGAACTTCATTTTTAGGGGTCGACTTTCACTGTAATTATCAAACTCCTCATAGACTTATAGATCTGTGTACACTCACAAACGCATTAGTCCCTTAACCTATAAGTCTTCAATACACCAAAATCACTAAGGGGCACTAGATGCACTTACAATCTCCCCCTTTTTGGTGATTGATGACAATATAGGTTAAGTTTTCAACGGGGATAAACATATGAAGTGTAAATACTGATATTGAGGAATTTGATTGCAAGATATAGAAGAACTCCCCCTGAAGATGTGCATAGTGAGGAATTTGCTTTTGAAGCAATGCACACTTGAAGAGTTGAATCATGGAGATCTCCCTCTATATCTTGTAATTCATACACGCATTTGACATAATATATGAAGAATTTGAAATGCATGATGAAATATGGTGACTGACGTAATTCAGCATGCGTGCAATAACATTAACGAGGAATAGGCATGCAGAAGAAACATCAAAAGTATCAGGTCACCATAAAGTTTAAGTTTACAACTCGATCCAACAAAGTCATCAGAAGAACGAGAGTTGTAACTTAGGAAAAAACGCCCATATAATAGACCCACTTGAACACTAACTCAAATTTCTCCCCCTTTGTCATCAAATGACCAAAAGGGTCGAAAATGAGGACTAATGCCCCTGAAGAATATCAAGGTGATGAAGGAGCGTCAGCGTTGTTGGGGTCGGTTGTTGGAGTAGGGCCTGCCGCAGTGTCGTCCAAATCTTCATTTTCATCAGTGTCACGTGATGAAGAATAGGAGCTGGCCACCAAGGAAGGAACCTTGACCTTCTTGTACTTCTTTGGAGGAGGTGCAGCCCAGTCAAGATCGTCCTTTTGACCCATTGTCTTCAGATCTTCTTCACTGTAGACTTGAGACAGAACAGCCCAGGTGCGGTTGAGGATTTCATGAAGGTAATAGTGGTTTTTCTTCACTGCATTGTGGGTAGCAGTCATGTTGTGAAGAATTGAACCAAACTGACGCTTGACCCATTTATGATTGCGATCAACCTTCTGGTGAAGACTGAGGAGAAGCTCACGGTCAGTCATCACCCTGGGTGCTGTGCCTTGAGGATTTTGCTTGGGTGCGTTGGCGGCAGAGTCATGGGTGGCAGAGTCATCATTGGTGGAGTAGGATGCAGCCTTGCGAAATTGTCCATCCAATGGACGACTGCCTTCATCAATTACAGCAGTAGCCTTGCCCTTTTCATCAGCTGAGGAAAATGTCCGTTTAAGGACTTCAATTGGGGGCAAGTAGCTGCAATGGTTCGGTGTATCAGCTTTATAGTTGAGTGAAGACCTTGTCCTGATGAATCTCATAATCCAAGGTGCATAAGGCTTCAACTCAAATGGTGCCATGGCGACATTAGCCAGAGTCCTCATGAAGAAATCATGGAAGTTGATGGAAATGCCATGAATGATATTGAAAAGCAGATTCTTCATGATGCCAACGACTTCTTCTTCATTTGAGTCATGGCCCTTGATTGGACTCAATGTCTTCGTCAGAATGCGATAGACAGTCTGAGGCACATACATCAATTCCTTCACAAGGAATTTTGTTCTTGAGGTCTGACCTGGCTTCAAAGGCTTCATCAGCACTTGCATGTAGTGATCGGTTAGCTCAGGTTCATTGTAGACGCAACAAGCACCTTCAAGGGGCGGACTGAGAGGTAAGGCACGAAGCAATTCAGTAGCTGGTGCCTTGTAGTGAGTGTTTTCAGACATCCAGTCCAGCACCCATGAATTCACATCTTCAGAATTTCCGGTGATGTGCAGCGTTGCATAGAATTGAAGAATAAGTTCTTCATTCCAATCACAAATGTCAGTGCAGAAATTTAACAGTCCAACGTCGTGAAGAACACTGAAGACTGGCACGAAGCACGGCAGAGATTCCATGTCCACGTGAGGAATGTGCTCATGATCGAAGACTTTGTCTTTGTCGAACAGCACTGAGGAATAGAAATTTGCCTGGCTGGCAGTCCAGAAACGCCTCTTCCTTATGCGAGCAGAGTCATAGGGGTTGTAACCAGTGAAGAATACATGCTCGCCAAAGAAGGCATCAGTCTTGAATTTTTGCTTCCTGGAGAATGGATCCTTTGGTTTGGGCAGAGGAGTGTCAGTGAGTTGCATCACAACCTCAGGAATCGTAATCTCAGGTTCTTCAGGCTGAGGAATTTCTGGTTCCTCTTCAGTGGCAGCCTGGTTCTTGAATTCTTCATTTTCAGTTTCTTCAGCACTAGCGGCTGGAATGTCTTCATGAGCTTCATCAGATCCCATTTGAACTGTAGTGACTGGGGACTGAGGAATTTGCTGCAGTGGAGTGAAGAGTGGAGAATTGGGGTGCTGACTTTCCCAAAAATCATCATTCATCACAGGTGTGGTACAGCCAATGTCCACATCTTCATCTTCAATTTCTTCAACGCCGACCTCTTCAGCAGTAAACTAAGGCACAGGCGAGGAAACAACTGGGATTGAAGGGATTTCATCCACTTCAATTTCTTCATCCATCTGCTTTGACGTAGCAGCAGAAGGAGTTTCTTCATCAGATCCGCTAGGGATCATATATTCTTCGGAGCAGAAGAATCTGAAGAAGCTGATGCTTTCCTTTTCTTCACTGCTGCATGCTCAGCAGCCTTGGTCTTCTTCACATCAGATGCATATGGAAGGATTGGAGTTGGAGTAGGCGCAGGTGGAGCAGAGGAATTTGGTGCAGTTTCTTCAGGCACAACTGATGCAGTTGCCCTGACCTCTTCATTTTATTCAGGCGCACCGCTAGTGGGTGCCCTGGAACTCACATTATCTTCAGCAGCCTGATTGTCATCAGCGGTGCTGGCATGTTCTTCAGTTTGCTGAGCAAATGCTTCAGCCGGAGTGACTTCAATATGCACTGGGGCAGCGGCACTTGAAGTGAGTGTCTTCGTCAGATTGACGAACCTGACCTTGGCTCCTTTCCAATCAGCATAGTAAGTGTTGAAATCATCACTGAGGACTTTGATTTCAGACTGGAGCTTTACAAGTTCATCAGTTGTCATAGAGACAATGTTGTTCTTCAGGAACTTCTCCTTCCTGTACTGTGCTTTCTTGAGTTGCCTGGCCTTCTCATATTTCCATTTTTCTTCACTGGTGAAATGGGTCAGCATGTGACTTTGGCCAGGTGTCAACTTGAAATCAGGTATAGGAGTGTTTGGGTCCTTGTGCCAGAGATCAATATAGTCGAGGATCAGCTTTGGATCCAAAAGCAGTGGCACTTCTGTGCCCTTGGCTCTAGCGGCCCTGACTTTCCTGTCTCTGATGATTTCAGCAAGTTCTTCATCATCAGCTTCGTCTTCATCAGACGGTACTTGGAAGGCGACCTGCTTCTTCTGAGGACTTGGGCGAAAGCCTCGTCCAGCAGTTGTCTTTGTCTTCAGCAGAGAAGGTCCTGTTGAAGACTTTGGTGCAGCTGAGGAACTTGTTGAAGCTCCTGAGGCAATAGAGATGCCTGTAGTCCTTTGGCACGTGGCAAGATGCACAGGTGCTGAGGATTTTGTCGGAGCAACTGAGGACTTTGGAGGAGCAGGAGCGGCTTGAGGAATTGGCCATGAGGGCTGAGCTGAGGAAATTGGTCGTGAGGGCATTGACGAAGAGGCACTTGGCTTGTGCGCAGGCTTCTTTGCCATGGATTTCTTCGGCCGTACAGAGGCCTCAGCAGCAGCAGCAGTGGAATCTTCGTTGAATTTCTTCACTGCATCTTTTGCCTGTTTGGCCAACTTGGCTTGGCGCTTGGCCCATTCTTCAGGAAAATCCTCACCGCGCTTGATGCTAGTGGGATCTGCCTCTTGGCCAGGTGCCAATGGAGGTCTTGAGCATGGAGGAGTAACAACGAATTTCTTCATGTATTTTGGAGTCACATACCTGTACTCCCTCCACTCTTTTGCCAACCTCCTTTCTATCCTCTGAATGCGCACCTTGTGCTGATTTTTATCTTCCTCAAGGGGTGTGTAGTATCCAGCATAAATGTCCTCAGGGATTTCAAAGGCAGTATTGACCTCAGGCTTCTTTCCTCCTTTCTGTGGCCTCTTTTCATTATCCATTTTCTTTAGTTGAGGAATTTGAACAATTGAACTCTCTGAAGAAGTATGCAACTTTTCTTCAAGGAACGCTGCAAATGAGTGAAGTTGATGAGAACCTAGTGATTCAGCAGCGGACATGAGTACCTGTGAACATAGTATAGTTGCGAGGAATTTGGAGAGGTCATATGCGTTCTCAGAAAGTTTTTCAATAAGAACAAGTTTGAGGAATTTGACCAGATGAGTCTTGAAGAATTTCACTAAGCGTTCTTTGTCTTAGGTTCCAGAGTTGTATAGATCGAAGATCCACACAATTGAGGAATCTTGAAGAAAAGTTGATTAGAGAAACGAATCAAGAGCAGATGACATGTGAGGTATTTAGTGTGTGAGGATTTGAAGAAAAACACCTTTGAAGATTTTGTAGTAAACATTTGAATCAAAGTGGGCAGTAAAAGTAAGTTTTAATTACCCTGAACGAAGAACACGACGAACTGGGATGTGGATAAGTGAAGCTCGTCTGTGCAGATCTTCCACGCCCTAACTTGGCGGAGGAAGACGGCTACGGCGGCGGCGGAGTGAAGATTTTCGCGGCCGGCGTGAGTACGGCGGCGACGAGGTCGAGGCAGTGAAGCTCTTCCTCACCGGCGACGATGATGTAGCGGCGGCGCTAGGGTTTGAGAAGCTCGAGCTTGGAGAGAGGTCGAGCGGAGTAAAAGAAGTGAGGAAGGGGAGAGGGGGTATTTATAGCCACGGTGAAAAACGGTTCGCCCGAAGAAATTGGACGAATGTGCCCCTGACCCTTCTCATTCGCATGACATGTGTCACCCACGTACTGAGAGGTGGAGATCGTGTTAGATCATGGGTGAATAGATAAGTATATCGTGGGAAGCGGAACGGTTTGAGCGGCAAAGCCGAAAATTTGGATAAGATAAGTTAAAAGTTCCGTTCGCAAATTCTTCAGCTGACAAGGACACAGTGAAGATTTTGAACGAGTTTCAAATAGAACGCACATGAAGAATTTGTGAATAGATTGGGTTGAGTATAGCATAGAGGGGGAAGGGTCCGATCACATTCACTTAGCAGAAATAGCAACTTGAAGAAATAGCAATAAGTGAATGTTGTAGAGGACATAAACTCATATATATATATATATATATATATATATACTATATATAGCCAATGAAGAGAAACGACGGAAACAGTGAAGATTTTGCAAAGTTGAAGAATATGAACAACTGAGGAATTTCAAAACTGAGGAAAAACTCAAATTGAAGATTTTCAACTTTTGTTGTGGCGTGACCCACCGTATAAGAATGATGATTTCAGACACCGCGTACAATTGTCGTAGGGTTCTAAGAATCAAATTCTTCATTAATTTCTTCACACTTAGAGTGTTATTCTTCATTGATTGAAGAAAAACGTTTCTTCATGTGTTGCACATCTAAGTCATCAATTTTGCATAAGTGTTAGGATGAGTGTCCTTTTCAAAGAACATTCGAAGATTCTAGGATATTTAATTGACACCGCAACTTGCTAAATCTCTTCTCATCCAAGGGCTTTGTGAAGATATCAGCTAGCTGTTCTTCAGTCTTCACATGCTCAATAGAAATGTCGCCCTTCAACACATGATCGCGAAGAAAATGATGACGAATCTGAATGTGCTTTGTTTTCGAGTGCTGAACTGGGTTGTGAGCAATCTTGATGGCACTCTCATTGTCACAGAAGAGAGGCACATTCTTCACGTTGACGCCATAGTCCTTGAGGGTTTGCTTTATCCACAGCAATTGAGCACAGCAAGAACCAGCAGCAATGTACTCAGCTTCAGAAGTAGACAGTGATACGCAGTTCTGTTTCTTCGAGGACCAACAGACCAAAGATCGTCCGAGGAAATGACATGTACCAGATGTTGACTTGCGATCCACACGATCACCATCATAGTCAGAGTCAGAATATCCAACGAGATCAAAAGCCGAGCCCTTGGGGTACCATAATCCTAGTGTTGGTGTGTGAGCTAGATATCGAAGAATATGCTTCACAGCCTTATGGTGTGATTCCTTCGGTGTAGCTTGAAATCGGGCACACATGCAAACACTAAGCATAATATCTGGCCTAGATGCACATAAGTACAATAAAGAACCAATCATGGAGCGGTATACCTTTTGATCGAAGTCAATACCATTTTCATCAGTGCACAGATGGCCGTTAGTGGGCATAGGAATTTTGACGCCTTTGCAATCTTGCATGCCGAATTTCCTCAGTACATCCTTGAGGTATTTCTCCTAAGATATGAATATGCCATTGCGATGTTGACGAATTTGAAGACCTAAGAAGAATTTCAACTCTCCCATCATAGACATTTGATATTCTTCACTCATCATATAGGCAAATTCATCACTATAACGTTGGTCAGTACAGCCAAAGATGATGTCATCAACATATATTTGGCATACAAACAATTCATCATCATATGATTTAGTGAAAAGAGTAGGGTCGAGTGAACCGGGTTTGAAGCCTTTCTTCATGAGGAATTCCTTCAAAGTATCATACCACGTCCGAGGGGCCTGCTTGAGGCCATAGAGGGCCTTATTTAGTCTGAAGACTTTGTCAGGATGCTTAGGATCTTCAAAACCTGGGGGTTGAGCAACATATACTTCTTCCTCAAGCTTACCATTGAGAAATGCACTTTTCACATCCATTTGATATAAGGTGATATCATGATGGTTAGCATAAGCAAGTAATATGCGAATAGCTTCAAGTCTAGCAACAGGTGCAAAAGTTTCATCGAAATCAATTCCTTCAACCTATGTGTAGCCTTGCGCTACTAGCCGTGCCTTATTCCTCACCACAAGGCCATTTTCATCTTGCTTGTTGCGGTAGATCCACTGTGTGCCAATGATATTGTGTTTGCGAGGATCTAGACGATTGACCAGTTCCCAAACGTTGTTGAGCTTGAAATGATGTAATTCTTCTTGCATGGCCTGAATCCACTCAGGCTCCAGAAATGCTTCACCTACCTTAGTGGGCTCTGAGATAGAGACAAAAGCATAGTGCCCACAAAAGTTAGATAAATGTGAAGCTTTTGAGCGTGTGAGAGGACCTGGTGCTTCAATGTCATCGATGATCTTCTCAACTTGCACTTCTTTTGCAACGCGAGGATGAGTAGGTTGTCGTCGAGGAATTTGATCAGCATTTTCTTCAGCACCATTTTCTTCAGCAATTTGTTCAGGTGCATTAGCTCGACGTTCTTCACGTTCTAGAATGAATTCTTCAGCAGATTCTTCGATAGGAATGACATCCTCAGTAGCCTTGAACTTGATAGTTTCCTCAGGTGCTGGTTCATCTATCACAGAGGGTAGGTGCTCTCTTTGTGAGCCATTAGTTTCATCGAACCGCACATCTACAGTTTCAACAACCTTGTGAAGAACGGTGTTGAAGACTCTGTAGGTGTGCGAGTCCTTTCCGTAACCAAGCATAAAACCTTTATGTGCTTTCGGTGCAAATTTAGCATTGTGATGAGGATCTCTAATCCAACATTTAGCACCGAAGACTTTGAAATAACTCACATTGGGTTTCTTGTCAGTGAGGAGTTCATAGGCAGTCTTCTTGAAGAATTTGTGAAGATATACCCTGTTGATGATGTGGCATGCAGTATAAATTGCCTCAATCCAGTAGTGACGAGGCGTCTTGTACTCATCAAGCATAGTACGAGCCATCTCAACAAGAGTTCTGTTCTTGCGCTCCACGACGTCATTTTGCTGAGGAGTGTAAGGAGCAGATAACTCATGAGTAATACCAAGTTCATCAAGATAGTCATCAAGACCAGAATTCTTGAACTCAGTTCCATTGTCACTTCTGATGTGCTTGATCTTCACACCAAAGTTGGTTGAAGCCCTCGAGGAAAATCGTTTGAAGACTTCCTGCACTTCATGTTTGTAAGTAACAATGTGTACCCATGTGTAACGAGAGTAATCATCAACAATAACAAGCCCATAGAGAGATGCGTCATTTGTGACAGCTGAGTAATGGTTTGTATCAAAGAGCTCCATGTGAAGCAATTCAAATGGTCGAGTAGTGGTCATGATAGTCTTTGCTGGATGCTTAGCCTTGGTCATCTTTCCAGCTTCACAAGCTCCACATAGGTGATCCTTGAGGAATTTGACATTCTCAATGCCAATGACATGCTTCTTCTTCGCAAGCATGTGCAAATTCCTCATGCCTGCATGACCAAGTCGTCGATGCCATAGCCATCCTTCTGAAGCTTTTGCAAGTAGGCACACGGCTGGTTGCGGTACTGTAGAGAAATCAACAATATACAAGTCTCCTCTCCTAAAGCCTTCGAAGACTTTGGAATTGTCAGCTTCCATAACCACAACACAACGATACTTGCCAAAGACAACTACCATCAAGATCACAAAGCATTGAGACAGACATGAGGTTGTATCCTAAGGACTCGACAAGCATGACTTTGTCCATGTGTCGATCCTTTGTGATCGCAACCTTACCTAGACCCAATACCTGACTTTTGCCTTTGTCAGCGAAGATGATATGCTTCAGATGCGATGGTGATAAGGGAGCATCAATCAATAGATTCTTGTCACCAGTCATGTGATTTGTACATCCACTATCGAGGACCCACTAGTGGCTTTGGGTTGATCATCCTGCAGATGAATTAGTGCAGCTTACAAACTTCATATACTTCATCAGTGAAGAATATGACATCAATTCATCAGATCAATTTCATCAAGCAATAGAACAGATAAAGCAGTATGAGGACATGAGAAATGGAAGTTCATTTCTTCATGATTAGCCTGCGTCCTTTCAGGCAAACTTCAGGTCTCCAGCAAATTCTTCAGACGTTCAAGTACGTCTGGAGGCCTGACCCTGCAGAAGAGATTAGTTCTTTTTCTTCACCACCCACATCTGAAGGGGTGGCAAAGAGTTCATCACTCTGCGAGCTCCATAAGAGAAAGGTGGCATAGAAGCCAATCCATTTCGTTTCACATAAGAGGAGCTAGGGTAAGCATATGAATAAGCAGAGAAATTCTTCGAGGACTTATGAACATAATGATTGGAAGAATAATGTTCATATTCATAGCCCTTGGCTCTTCCCTGTGAAACAGAGTTGTTAGCACGATGATGTTCATATGAGGACTTTGATCCTCTTGAGGAATTTGATCCATGTGAGGAATTTGGTCCGTATGAGGAATTTGATCTGGGGTTCCTATTCCTCACAGGTGGTGTCATGAGGACATTCACCTGAAGACTTTCAAGGCATCTTTTGGGAACCCAGATTTTCTTCATAGGAGAACCGTTCCTGCAGTTAGTGCCAACATATCTAGCAAATGCTTCACCATTCTAATTTTTGAACAGTTTATAGTTGGAGTCAAATGACTCATCAGAAGAATGAGGAGATTCACATGTAAAGCCAGATAAATTAGATGGATCAACTGGAGGTCCCTTTGCAGCAACCCATGAGGTTTTGGGGTACTGCTCAGGCTTCCAATATGTACCATCAGCATTGAGTTTCCTCTCAAAGGAAATACCCTCTTTCCTAGGGTTCCTCTTGAGGATCTGCTTTTTAAGCACATCACAAAGAGTCTGATGCCCTTTGAGGCTTTTGTACATGCCTGTCATGTACAATTCCTTCAGCCCTGCATCGTCAGTGATACTAGCAATGTCCTCAGATGAGGAATTAGTGATAGCAGAGACAGTTGAAGAATTTGTAGCATTAGAAGTATTTGAACATTCAGGTGAAGAATTAGCAGATTCGCGTTCAATGCATTTCAAACATGGAGGAACAAATTCTTCCTGAGCAACGCTGATTTGTTGAGCAAGTAATGAATCACGCTCCTTCTGAAGATCTTCATAACTCACTCTTAGCTTCTCAAGATCTTGCTTTCTTTGAAGAAATTCATAAGAAAGCTTCTCATGATCAGATAAGAGAGTGTTATGATGACCTTGAAGGTTGTCATACCTAGTCTGAAGTCTCTGAAGATTTTCAGTCAAGGTTTTAGTGCGATCCATTTCTTCACCCAACATATCATCACTCTTGTCTAGCATGTTTTGAACCTTTTCAAGGGCCCTTTGTTGTTTCATAGCAATCTTAGCAAGTTTAGAATAGCTAGGCTTAAGGTTTTCATCAGATTCATTTTCACTTGATTCAGATGAGGCATATTTGAGTACCTTGGCACCCTTTGCCATGAAGCAATAGGTGGGAGCGTAGTCATCATTGCCTTCATCAGCCTTGTTGGTGAGGTCATTTTCTTCAGGGTTGAAGATAGACTTGCTGACGAATGAAGTAGCGAGGGCTATGCTTGCCACACCGGATTCGGAATCCTCAGATGCCTCCTCTTCCTCATTTTCTTCAGATTCAGCCTCAGAGTCAATTTCCTTGCCAATGAATGCCCGAGCCTTCTTGGAGCTACTCTTCTTGTGAGATGAAGACTTTGAGGATTTTGAAGATGAAGATTCGGAGGATTTCTTCTTTTTCTTCGTATCATCAGAACTGTAATCCTTGTATTTCTTCTTCTTTGATTCCTTTTCCCACTGAGGACAATCTTGAATGTAGTGTCCTGGTTTCTTGCATTTGTGAAAAAGCCTCTTCTTGTAGTCACTGGATGAGGAATCATTGCTCCTTGAGGGTCTTCCAAAGCAACCACGTCTTGAGAGCTTCTGGAATTTCTTCACAAGCAGTGCTAGATCATGGCACAGTTCTTCAGGATCACTAAGACTGCTTTCAGAGTCTTCATCTTCAGACTCAGAAACTGCCTTGGCCTTCAGTGCACGTGATCTGCCATAGCTCGAACCATAGAGATCTCTGTTTTCAGCAAGCTGGAACTCATGAGTGTTTAGCCTTTCGAGGATATCAGCGGGATCAAGTGACTTGTAATCAGCACGCTCTTGTATCATCAAGGCCAGAGTATCAAATGAGGAATCAACCGATCTCAGCAGTTTCTTCACCACCTCGTGGTCGGTGATGTCAGTGGCACCAAGTGCTTGAAGCTCATTTGAGATGTCAGTGAGGCGATCAAAGGTTTGTTGAACATTCTCATTGTCGAGTCTTTTGAAGCGGTTGAAGAGATTGCGAAGAACATCAACTCGAGATTCACGATGTGTTGAGACTCCTTCATTTACTTTGGACAGCCTATCCCAGATAAGCTTAGCAGTTTCCAAAGCACTCACTCTTCCATATTGTCCTTTGCTCAGATGGCCACATATGATATTCTTCGCTTGAGAATCGAGTTGCTTCAATCTCTTCACATCGGCAGCGTTCAGTGAGGGTGAGACAGAGGGAACACCTTTTTCCACAACATACCAGAGATCGTTATCAATTGCCTCAAGATGCATTCGCATCTTATTCTTCCAGTAGGGGTAGTCCGTCCCATCGAAGGTAGGACACCCAGTAGAGACCTTGATCATACCTGCGGTTGACATAACTAAAACTCCAGGCGGTTAAACCAAAATCACACAGAACAAGGGAGTACCTTGCTCTGATACCAACTGGAAGTGCGTTATATCGACTAGAGGGGGGGTGAATAGGCGATTTTTATAAATTCTTCACTGAGGAATTTGTGGGTGAGGAAATTCCTTAGCGAAGAACTACTTGCAGCGGAATAAGTACTCAAAAGTATGCATAGCAGAGCACAAGCATAGTCATCATGATAAAATGAAAACAAGCACAGAGTACAGAAAGCATAAACACAGGATGAAGACAAACAGACTGGGGAAATTGAACTGAGGAAATTGAGAAAGTCTTCAGTCAAAGTCTTCAAACATAGATATGAACAATTGCACAACACAGGAATGAGGAAATGAAAGAGTTGAGGAAATAGAACCAGTTGGCTGGTGAAGACAATGATTTGGTAGACCAGTTCCAACTGCTGTCTCAGTTGTACGTCTGGTTGGAGCGGCTAGGTATTTAAACCTGAGGACACCCAGTCCCGGACACACAGTCCTCACCATATTCTCCTTGAACTAAGGTCACACAGACCTCATCCAATCACTCGTGCTAAGTCTTCAGGTGACTTCCGAACCTACACAAACTCGGTCACTCGGCAATCCACAATTTCCTCTTGGATGCTCTAGACCATGATGCCTAACCGTCTGGAAGAAGCACAGTCTTCAAAGGTAACAAGTGTCGGATCCACGCAGGATCAATATCTTCAGTGATGCTCAATCACTTTGGGTTTGTGGGTGTTTGGGTTTGGAGTTTTTCCTCACTTGATGATTTTCGCTCAAAGTCCCCGGAGGATGGGACGCTCTCAAATGACAAGTGTCAGTTTCTCTCGGAGCAGCTAACCAGCTAGTGGTTGTAGGGGGCGGCTATTTATAGCCTAGGGAGCAGTCCGCATGATAAGACATAAATGCCCTTCAATGATATGACCGTTAGGTGGGTAGATATTTTGGGACAGCTCGCGCATAGCACAGCAACGGTCGGAAATTTGAGGTTCAAATTCCTCAGGACTATCATGTTCCTCATTGTGTAGGCAATCCGCACTGGCGAATTCCTAACTCCTCGGTCAGAACAAATTCCTCAGAGACCAAAAGAACTTCGTCTCTGTCACTGAAGAATATGACTTAACTGTATGAGATTTCCAATGGCTTCACTCGAAGGGATTGGTAGGTGTAGGATTTTGAGTTGAGCATCACATGGAAATTTTTCCTTAGTATTTCCTCGACCCCCTTTAACAGTACGGTGTTTCCTATGACTCAAGAAAGAGAAAATGAGACTACGAAAACAAAAGTCATCACGCTTCATATTCCTCAAATGAATACCAAGTCTTCAAGGTCACACCAATTTCTTCACTTTCAAAGTCTTCAGAAAGTCTTCAGAAATCCAAAGTCTTCAGTCGAAGAACTTCATTTTTAGGGGTTGACTTTCACTATAATTATCAAACTCCTCATAGACTTATAGATCTGTGTACACTCACAAACACATTAGTCCCTTAACCTATAAGTCTTCAATACACCAAAATCACTAAGGGGCACTAGATGCACTTACAAAGGGTGATCTGAACGATCCGTCCCCTTGCTAGGATGGTGGCTAGCCCTATTTATAGAGGCCCTGGTCCTCTTCCCAAATATTGAGCGGGAAAGGATGCCACAATGGCCAAATTCGAAGGGATACAGCTAGTACAAGTTATCCTGACTAAAGGTGGTCTTCGCCTGCCACAGGATCTGGTGGTGACGCCGTCTTGGGCTCCACAGTGACCTCCGTCCTGTCGTCCTGCTGGTCTTGGTCTTGTTGCACCGATATGGAAACCTTTACCTGATGCATCGGGACTCCTCGCCTGCGCTTGCCTCTTTAGCACCAAAGAGGAAACGAGGACACTACGCGCGCTGGCGCCCGCCTGGCCCCGGTCGTCATGGCATACGTCACAGGAACCTCGCGAGGTGCCCCTTTCCTTGATCTCTCCGCCCTTCGTGAGCCAGCCTGGTGAGGCTACCCCCGAGGAGGTCTTGTGTCATCCACCTCGCAAGGCTTGGCCCCTCGCGAGGGTCTTGAGTGTTTGCTGGTGAAGATGGGCCGTACGGGGCCGCTGGTGGAGCCACGCCATGGGCCGCAGGCAGGAAAGTCTGGGGACCCCCGTTCCCAGGACGCCAACACTTGTGGGCTGCGTGACCTCACTAGAGCGCTTCATCTCCAAGCTGAGGGAGTGCGCCCTGTCGTTCTTCAAGCTGATGAAGAAGAAGGGCCCGTTCGAGTGGACCCCGGAGGCCGACCTGGCGTTTCAAGACCTCAAGAGATACCTGACCAGCCCTCCGGTGATGGTGGCGCCTCGACCCTTGAGCCCCTGGTGCTTTACCTTGCCGCCACTCCCTACTCCGCTAGCGCGGCACTAGTGGCGGTCCGGGAAGAGCGCCAGGCCAAGACTCCGCCGCGCCGTGTCGCACCTCCAGCCGGGGCGATACGGCACCGGGAGGATACCGCAAGGGCTGCAACGACACCAACGAATGATCAGGACCGGCAAGGCGGAGTTCTCGGGCCTGCAGAGGCCCCAATGGATGACCAGGCTCCTGAGGACCCATCACCTCAGGAGACGCCCCAACCTCCAGCAGACGCAGGCTCCATCGACGCTCCCGCCATCGTCGAGCACCCAGTGTACTTCGTCAGCACGGTACTGCGGGATGCGAGGGCACGGTATCCCATGCCACAGAAGCTTCTACTCACGCTCCTGGTGGCCTCTTGCAAGCTGCGCCACTACTTCCAAGGCCACCCAATCAAAGTCGTCTCAGCTTACCCACTGGAGAGGGTGCTCCGGAGCCCTAATGCCGCGGGAAGGGTCGCTGAGTGGAACATCGAACTCCAGGCATTTCAGCTCGAGTTCTGCACGACCAGGGTCATCAAGGGGGCTGCCCTAGGTGACTTCATGGCCGAGTGGACCGACGTCCCGGAACCTGAAGATAGTAGGAGCCTATCTCTCTCGCTAGGAAGTGAAGCACCAAATGGTTGGGTCATGTACTTCGACGGCGCCTTCGCATGCCAAGGCGCGGGGGCTGGAGCCGTGCTCATCTTGCCCACCCAAGATAAGCTCTACTACGTCGTGCAACTCTGCTTCCAGCGGGGCGAGAAGGTCTCCAACAACATTGCAGAATACGAGGGGTTGATCGCCGGCCTCAAGGCCGCCCTGGCCTTGGGGGTAAAGTGTCTCACCATCAAGGGTGATTCGCAACTCCTCGTCAACTTCTCCAACAAGGTGTACGAGCCAAAGGACGAGCACATGGAAGCATACCTCGCGGAGGTGCGCAAGATCGAGAAGCAATTCTTGGGCCTGGAGCTGCAGCATGTGCCTCACAGCACGAACAAGGAAGCCGACGACATCGCCAGAAGGGAAACCAAGCGCTTGCCCCAGGAGCCCGGCGTCTTCGAGGAGCGGCTTTTCAAACCGTCAGCAACACCCCCATCTGCGCGGCTGGCGTCACCTCAGGAGGAGCTCCCCCAACCGCCAGCCTCGGGAGCCCCAGCCTGTGGCCCAACCACAGGAGCACGCCTGCTCCTGGCACTCGAGCTTCAGGAGGGGTGCTGGACCGAGGAGTTCAAGGCATACCTGACATGAGGGACGCTGCCGGAGAAAGAGGAGGACGCGGAGCGCGTGGCCCGGCAGGCTATGGCATACTGCATCCAGGATGGTGAGCTATACAGAAAGCGACCAAATGATATTTCCTTACGATGCATCTCCAGGGAGCAGGGGAACGAGTTGCTAGCTGACATACACGGCGGAGGCTGCGGGCACCACTCGTCGTCACGTACCCTAGTCGGAAAGGCGTTCTGTAGCGGGTTCTACTGGCCCACGGCGCTCAACGACGCGACCGAGCTGGTGAGGTCCTGCGAGGCCTGCCAATTCCATGCCAAGCAGATCCACCAGCCAGCCTAGGGCCTCCAGACTATCCCACTCTCATGGCCATTCGCGGTCTGGGGGCTGGACATCTTGGGTCCATTCTCGCGAGCGCCTGGGGGCTACCGCTACCTCTATGTCGCCATCAACAAGTTCACCAAGTGGGCAGAGGTGGAAGCCGTCCGCACCATCCCAGTCGGGTCGGCAGTTAAGTTCATCAAGGGCCTCGTGAGCCGGTTCGGGATCCCTAACCGCATCATCGCCGACAATGGCTCGCAGTTCACTAGCAACCTCTTCAAGACATATTGTGCTAACCTTGGAATGCAGATCTCGTACGCTTCGGTGGCACACCCCAGGAGCAATGGCCAAGCAGAACGCGCCAACGCGGAGTTCCCGAGGGGCCTCAAGCCCATGACCTTCAAGAAGAAGCTCGAGGCCTACGGCATGGGCTAGCACGACAAGCTCTAGTCCGTGTTGTGGTACATCCAGACCACCGCCACCAAGCCAACAGGCGAGACCCCGTTCTTCCTCGTCTACGGAGAACAAGCGGTTCTCCCTCACGAGGTCAGGCATCGCTCCGCACGGGTCCTGGCGTTTGATGAGACGCAGCAAGACGCCATGCGGGGGATGGACCTAGTGCTGGGGGAGGAACGCCGCCGTGAAGCCCCGCTCCGAGCGGCAAGATACCAGCAGGCACTGCGACGGTACCACTGTCGCAGCATCCGCTCCAGGACGCTCGAGGTGGGTGATCTCGTCCTGAGGCGGGTGCTCTCCAGGGAAGGGCTGCACAAGCTCTCGCCCATGTGGGAGGGCCCGTTTAGGATCGCCCGCGTGTCCAGGCGTGGCTCCGTGCGCCTGGAGACGCAGGACAGGGTCCCCATCCAGAACGCTTGAAACATCCAGCACCTCCGGAAGTTCTACCCATGAAACAATGCCCAGTGCCTGTGAAGGTCTCCGATCGTGACACTCTCACGTAATAATGAGTGGGGCTGTACACGCCCCGGAGTCTCCGGAGTGCCGCCCTCGAGCCTCGAGGGCTCCCTCCCATGTCCTAGTGGCAGCACTTAGCTCCGCGCTGGTGAGAAGACTAGACTAGGTGCCGGACGCGGCTGTTCATTTGCTTTCCGTAGTTGGCTTGCCTCTCTTTAATGGAAAATTTGAATTCTGGTGTTTCTCGCTAGCCTCGTTCGATTCCCTTTTCTCTCTGTTTCTTTCCTCGGTTCTCTGTTTTGCCCGACACTCTCCCTCGCATGCCTCGCGAGGGGGCTGGACGGGAGACACGTGCATTGCGCTTCCCTTGGCCTTTGCAAGGCACCCTCGTCCGAGCTCACGACCGGTGCATCCCTTTTCAGGTCTGTGCCCCACGGGCATTGGGACGTGGTGCGCTGGGCCATGACCGGCCACGCCTGGGGCCCCAAGCAAGGTAGGATAAGGGTTTCTTAACGAACTTTTGCAGTATCTCGATACCTCCCAAGTCCGCAGCAGGGAGGTCTCATCAGGTCCGGGAGATGCGCGCCTCACAAGGTGGAAACTGCTTCAGACGCATTGAGCTAAGTAATCCTTAAATAAGCACTACCTACGTAAACCACCGATGCCACAGCACAACTCAGAAGTGATAAACATAGCGGAAGGCAGGGAAAGCATTACGGTTCATCATACGCCCCCGCGGGGCCCCATACTTGTTTCTTGTGATGCAGGGAGAAAAGAAAAGGAAAAACAGGCAAAAGCAGCCCCTACGCCCGCGACTACTCCCGAGAACCAGCTCCGAACGCTTCCCCAAGCTCAGCCGGAGCCCTCCTCGCGCTTCACTGGGTAGCGACTACGTCTCCAACGTATCTATAATTTTTTATTGTTCCATGCTATTATATTATCCATCTAGGATGCTTTATATGCATTTATATGCTATTTTATATGATTTTTGGGACTAACCTATTAACCTAGAGCCCAGTGCCAGTTTCTAGTTTTTCCTTGTTTTTGAGTATCGTAGAAAAGGAAAACCAAACGGAGTCCAATTGACCTAAAATTTCACGGAGATTATTTTTGGACCAGAAGAAGCCCACGGAGTATCGGAGATGGGCCAGAAGAGTCCCGAGGCACCCACGAGGGTGGGGGCGCGCCCCCTACCTCGTGGCCGCCTCGGAGATCCCCCTGACTTGTTCCCGATGCCAAAACCTCTTATATATACCCAAACTTCCAGAACATAACCTAGATCGGGAGTTCTGCCGTCGTAAGCCTCTATAGCCACCAAAAACCAATCAGGACGTTGTTCCGGCACCCTGCCGGAGGGGGGATCCCTCACCGGTGGCCATCTTCCTCATCCCGGCGCTCTCCATGACGAGGAGGGAGTAGTTCACCCTCGAGGCTGAGGGTATGTACCAGTAGCTATGTGTTTGATCTCCCTCTCTCTCTCTCTCGTGTTCTTGATTCGGCACGATCTTGATGTATCACGAGCTTTGCTATTATAGTTGGATCTTATGATATTTCTCCCCCTCTACTCTCTTGTTATGGATTGAGTTTTCCCTTTGAAGTTATCTTATCAGATTGAGTCTTTAAGGATTTGAGAACACTTGATGTATGTCTTGCATGTGCTTATCTGTGGTGACAATGGGATGTTCACGTGATCTACTTGATGTATGTTTTGGTGATCAACTTGCGGGTTCAGTGACCTTGTGAACTTATGCATAGGGGTTGGCACACATTTTCGTCTTGACTCTCCGGTAGAAACTTTGGGGCACTATTTGAAGTTCTTTGTGTTGGTTGAATAGATGAATCTGAGATTGTGTGATGCATATCGTATAATCATACCCACGGATACTTGAGGTGACATTGGAGTATCTAGGTGACATTAGGGTTTGGTTTGATTTGTGTCTTAAGGTGTTATTCTAGTATCAACTCTAGGATAGATCAAACGGAAAGAATAGCTTCGTGTTATTTTACAACGGACTCTTGAATAGATCGATGAGAAAGAATAACTTTGACGTGGTTTTGTACCCTACAATAATCTCTTCGTTTGTTCTCCGTTGTTAGTTACTTTGGAGTGACTCTTTGTTGCATGTTGAGGGATAGTTATACGATCCAATTATGTTATTGCACTAGTGAAAGTATGAACCCTAGGCCTTGTTTCGAAGCATGGCAATACCGTTTGTGCCCACTTTTATCATTAGTTACCTTGCTGTTTTTATATTTTCAGATTACAAAAACCTATATCTACCATCCATATTGCACTTGTATCACCATCTCTTCGCCGAACTAGTGCACCTATACAATTTACCATTGTATTGGGTGTGTTGGGGACACAAGAGACTCTTTGTTATTTGGTTGCAGGGTTGTTTGAGAGAGACCTTCTTTATCCTACGTCTCCCACGGATTGATAAACCTTAGGTCATCCACTTGAGGGAAATTTGCTACTGTCCTACAAACCAGTGCACTTGGAGGCCCAACAACGTCTACAAGAAGAAGGTTGTGTAGTAGACATCAATGACCTGCCACCGTCCTCAAAGCGAGCCCGGCGACGGGGCGGTTGGTCGTTGCCGCCGCTGCTGAAGCTTTCACCGGAGGAGGAACCGCCACTGCTGGACGAGCCGCGGCCATCACCGAGGGCGAGATCGCCCTCATCCTTGTCGCACCCGTCGCCAAGGCCGAGCACTTCGTCGTCCTCGCTGTATTCAGGGCGGCACCTGGCGCGGTGACCGTCTTCCCCGAACACCCTCCCGAAGAGGGTCGCCGCACCGTCGTACTTGAAGTGGAGGGTGCACCGCCCGTTTAGACCGCGAGCGCGGGCAAACGTCTGCCAACCACGGGCTTGGGCTATGTTGCCCACGACGGAGATCTCCACCGCGACCCACGAGGACTTGCTGCAGCAGCCGTCCGCCTGCAGCCAGAGGAGGCGGGGACCCGTGGTCGTCAGCTCACCGGCAAAGGAGCGCAGGAGCTGGAGCCTGGTGCCGGTCGGGTTCTCCGACCACACAACGAACTCCGGCAGCACGTCTGCCGAGTGGAAGCATGGCCAGGGTGGCCGAGCGACCACGGTGTGCCCCCCCCTCGCCGACGGAACCGCCACGCCTCAGGCGGCTTCCACCAGGCGGAGAAGCGCCGCCTCGGCCGACCGGAGCGGCACTGGACCCCGAAGAGATCCGTCCTCGACCACGGGGAGCCACAGCAGGGGTGGCAGCGTGCTTGCGAGGGTGGCCACACCCCCTCTTGGGCGGAGGAGAGCCGGGCCCCTCTTGGCGGGCCTTCCCCTTCTCTGTGGCCGAGAACCTCTTCGTTGGCGCCATGAGTGTCACTGCAAGAGAGTGGAGCGAGGAAGAAGAAGCAAGCGGAACAGAGGAAGAGATGGGCGACGGGGGCTCCGCCCCCCTCCCCATTTATAACACGAGAAGGCCAACCGCCAGCCTCCACGATCGCACGTAATGATGGCTTTTCTGGATGCACCAGGGACTCGTCAAGTCAGGCAGTTGCCGAGGCAGCGTGGGGAAGCGGATACGCCCACGTCCCGTCAGTCGCCACATGTCAATCAAGGCCGCAGGCGGTTGGGGCCCGCGGCGCTCCGCACTTGCCCCTTGGCTTCGCCTCGAAGCCAAGTTCGAGCGCGCCTTGGGCCCAGGGGCTACTGTCGGCGTTCTGGGAACAGGGGTCCCCAGACTTGCCTGCCTGCAGCCCATGGCGTGGCTCCACCAGCGGCCCAGTATGGCCCATCTCCACCAGAAAACACTCAAGACCCTCGCGAGGGGCCAAGCCTCGCGAGGCGGACGACACAAGACCTTCTCAGGGGCGACCTCACTAGGCTGGCTCACGAGGAGCGGAGAGATCAAGGCGAGGGGCATCTCTTGAGGCTCCCGTGACGTGAGCCATGACGACCAAGGCCAGGCGGGCGCCAGCGGGAGCGGAGTACTAGTTTCTCTTCGGTTCTAAAGGAGCAGGCACAGGCGAGGAGTCCCGAGGCGCCAGGCAAAGGTTTCCATATCGGTGCAACGAGACCAAGACCAGCCGGATGGCAGGACGGAGATCATCGCGGAGCCCACGACGGCGTCACCACCAGAGCTTTTGGCAGGCAAAGACCACCTTTTGTCAGGATAGCGTGTACTAGCTGTCCCCCTTCAAATTGGCCGTTGTGGGATCCCTTCCCATCTAATATTTGGGAAGCGGACCTGGGCCTCTATAAATAGGACTAGCTACCACTGTAGGGGGCAATGGATTCAGCCCCAAGGGATCATTCTGACCATCCTCATACACAAGCTCACCGAGCTCAACAACACCTCTCCTCAGGAGGTAGTTCTTCCCTTGTGCTTGTTCATCCAAGCCTACTAGGCAATCCACCACACACACTGGAGTAGGGTATTACAGCACATCGGTGGCCCGAACCAGTATAAACTCTTGTGTCCCTTGTTCTTCGGGTTCGGCAAGCTGAGCTTTGAGATTGCGGTGAGAGCGTGAGCTAGGGGGAGAGAGATCTTCGTGTGCACCCCAGAGTTTGAACCTCGAGGGTATTGCCGAAACCCGTAATCCGACACACATCGCCATGTGATTTAACACCAATAGTTTACATCTTTATGTGATTAACACCCATAGTTCACATCGCCATGTACATCTTTATGTGATTAACACCCATAGTTCACATCGCCATGTGAACAATACCCAAAGAGTTTACTAGAGTAAATAGTCTAGTTCACATCACTATGTGATTAACACCCAAAGAGTACTAAGGTGTGATCATGTTTTGCTTGTGAGAGAGGTTTAGTCAACGGGTCTGTCACATTAAGATCCGCATGTATTTTGCAAATTTCTATGTCTACAATGCTCTGCACGGAGCTACTCTAGCTAATTGCTCCCACTTTCAATATGTATCCAGATTGAGACTCAGAGTCATCCGGATCAGTGTCAAAGCTTGTATCGACGTAACCATTTACGATGAACTCTTTGTCACCTCCATAACCGAGAAACATTTCCTTAGTCCACTTTAGGTACCTTAGGATAAATTTGACCGCTATCCAGTGATCTACTCCTGGATCACTATTGTACCCCCTGCCAAACTCATGGCAAGGTACACAATAGGTCTGGTATACAGCATGGCATACTTTATAGAACCTATAGCTGAGGCATAGCGAATGACTTTCATTCTCTCTCTATCTTCTGCCGTGGTCGGGTTTTGAGTCTTACTCAACTTCATACCTTACAACTCGGGCAACAACTCCTTCTTTGACTAATCCATTTTGAACTCCTTCAAAATCTTATCAAGTTATGTACTCATCGAAAGTCTTATCAAGTGTCTTGATCTATCTCTATAGATCAGCTTCACTGAGGCCTTTCTTTGAAAAAGTCCTTTCAAACACTCCTTTATGCTTTCCAGAAAATTCTACATCATTTCTGATCAACAATATGTCATTCACATATACTTATCAGAAAGGCTGTAGTGCTCCCACTCACTTTCTTGTAAATACAGGCTTCACTGCAAGTCTGTATAAAACTATATGCTTTGATCAACTCATCAAATTGTATATTCCAACTCCGAGATGCTTGCACCAGTCCATAGATGGATCGCTGGAGCTTGCACATTTTGTTAGCACTTTTAGGATTGACAAAACCTTCTGGTTGCATCATACAAATCTTCTTAAATAAATCCATTAAGGAATGCAGTTTTGATATCCATTTGCCATATTTCATAAAATGCGGCAATTGCTAACATGATTCGGATAGACTTGAGCATCGATACCTGTGAGAAAATCTCATCATAGTCAAAACCTTGAACTTGTCGAAAACCTTTTGCGACAATTCGAGCTTTGTAGATAGTAACACTACCATCAGCGTCCGTCTTCCTCTTAAAGATCCATTTATTCTTAATGGCTTGCCGATCATCGGGCAAGTCCACCAAAGTCCACACTTTGTTCTTTATATATGGATCCTATCTCAGATTTCATGGCCTCAAGCCATTTTGTGGAATCTGGGCTCATCATCGCTTCCTCATAGTTTGTAGGTTCGTCATGGTCTAGTAACATGACTTCCAGAACAGGATTACCGTACCACTCTAGTGCGGAACGTGCTTTGGTTGACCTACGAGGTTCGCGGTAACTTGATCTGAAGTTTCATGATCATTATCATTAGCTTCCTCTCTAGTTGGTGTAGGCATCACTGGAACGGTTTTCTGTGATGAGCTACTTTCCAATTCGAGAGAAGGTATAATTACCTCATCAAGTTCTACCTTCCTCCCACTCACTTATTTCGAGAGTAACCCCTTCTGTAGAAAGGATCCATTATTAGCAACAAAGATCTTGCCTTCGGATCTGTGATAGAAGGTGTACCCAACTGTTTCTTTTGGGTATCCTATGAAGACGCACTTCTCCGATTTGGGTTCGAGCTTATCAGGCTAAAGTTTTTTCACATAAGTATCGCAACCCCAAACTTTAAGAAATGACAACTTAGGTTTCTTGCCAAACCATAGTTCATATGGTGTCGTCTCAACGGATTTAGATGGTGCCCTATTTAACGTGAATGCAGTTGTCTCTAATGCATAACCCCAAATTGATAGCGGTAAATCGGTAAGAGACATCATAGATCGCACCATATCTAATAAAGTACGATTATGACGTTTGGACACACCATTACGCTGTGGTGTTCCAGGTGGCGTGAGTTGTGAAACTATTCCACGTTGTTTTAAATGAAGGCCAAACTCATAACTCAAATATTCGCCTCCGCGATCAGATTGTAGAAACTTTATTTTCTTGTTACAATGATTCCCTACTTCACTCTAAAATTCTTTGAACTTTTCAAATGTTTCAGACTTGTGTTTCATCAAGTGGATATACCCATATTTGCTTAAATCATCTGTGAAGGTCAGAAAATAACGATACCTGCCGTGAGCCTCAACACATCGGACCGCATACATCGGTATGTATTATTTCCAATAAGTCAGTGGCTCGCTCCATTGTTTCGGAGAATGGAGTTTTAGTCATCTTGCCCATGAGGCATGGTTCGCAAGCATCAAATGATTCATAATCAAGTGATTCCAAAAGTCCACCCGCATGGAGTTTCTTCATGCGCTTTACACCAATATGACCTAAACGGCAGTGCCACAAATATGTTGCACTATGATTATCAACTTTGCATCTTTTGGCATCAATATTATGAATATGTGTATCATTACGATCGAGATTCGATAAACCATTCACATTGGGTGTATGACCATAGAAGGTTTTATTCATGTAAATAGAACAACAATTATTCTTTGACTTAAATGAGTAACTGTATTGCAATAAACATGATCAAATCATATTTATGCTCAACGCAAACACCAATTAACATTTATTTAGGTTCAACACTAATCCCGAAGGTAGAGGGAGTGTGCGATGGTGATCTTATCAACCTTGGAATCACTTCCAACACACATCGTCACCTTGCCCTTAACTAGTCTCTGTTCATTTTGCAACTCCTGTTTTGAGTTACTAATCCTAGCAACTGAACCAGTATCAAATACCCAGGGGTTACTATGAACACTCGTAAAGTACACGTCAATAACATGTATATCAAATATACCTTTGTTCACTTTGCCATCCTTCTTATCCGCCAAGTATTTGGGGTAGTTCCGTTTCCAATGACCATTCCCTTTTGCAGTAGAAGCACTCAGTTTCAGGCTTAGGTCTAGCTTTGGGCTTCTTCATGGGAGTGGCAACTTGTTTGCCATTCTTCTTGAAGTTCCCTTTCTTTCCCTTGCCCCTTTTCTTGAAACTAGTGGTCTTGTTAACCATCAACACTTGATGCTTTTTCTTGATTTCTACCTTCGCTGATTTCAGCATCGCGAAGAGCTCGGGAATCGTTTTTGTCATCCCTTGCATATTATAGTTCATCACGAAGTTCTAGTAGCTTGGTGATAGTGACTAGAGAACTTTTTCAATCACTGTCTTATCTGGAAGATCAACTCCCACTTGATTCAGGTGATTGTAGTACCCAGACATTCTGAGCACATGCTCGCTGGCTGAGCTATTCTCCTCCATCTTGTAGGCAAAGTATTTGTCAGAGGTCTCATAACTCTCGACATGGGCATGAGACTGAAATACCAATTTCATCTCTTGGAACATCTCATATGCTCTGTGGCGTTCAAAACATTTTTGAAGTCCTAGTTCTGAGCCATAAAGTATGGTGCACTAAACTATCAAGTAGTCATCATGCCGAGCTTTGTTAAATGTTCATAATGTCTACATCTGCTCCTGCAATATGTCTGTCACCTAGCGGTGAATCAAGGACATAATTGTGCTGTGCAGCAATGAGGATAATCCTCAAATCACGGACCCAGTCCGCATCATTGCTACTATCATCTTTCAACTTAGTTTTTCTCTAGGAACATATCAAAAACATAAGGGAGCTACAACGCGAGCTATTGACCTACAACATAATTTGCAAATACTATCAGGACTAAGTTCATGATAAATTAAAGTTCAATTAATCAAATTACTTAAGAACTCCCACTTAGATAGACATCCCTCAACTCATCTAAATGATACATGATCCAAATCAACTAAACCATGTCCGATCATCACGTGAGATGGAGTAGTCATCAATGGTGAACATCTCTATGTTGATCATATCTACTATATGATTCACGTTCGACCTTTCGGTCTCCAGTGTTCTGAGGCCATGTCTGTACATGCTAGGCTCGTCAAGTTTAACCCGAGTATTCCGCATGTGCAAAACTGTCTTGCACCCGTTGTATGTGAACATAGAGCCTATCACACCCGATCATCACGTGGTGTCTCAACACAAAGAACTTTCGCAACGGTGCATACTCAGGGAGAACACTTATACCTTGAAATTTAGTTAAGGGATCATCTTATAATGCTACCGCCGTACTAAGCAAAATAAGATGCATAAAAGATAAACATCACATGCAATCAAAATATGTGACATGATATGGCCATCATCATCTTGTGCCTTTGATCTCTATCTCCAAAGCACCGTCATGATCACCATCATCACCGGCTTGACACCTTGATCTCCATCGTAGCGTTGTGGTCGTCTTGCCAACTATTGCGTCTACAACTATCGCTAACGCATAGTGATAAAGTAAAGCAATTACATGGCATTTGCATTTCATACAATAAAGCGACAACCATAAGGCTCCTGCCAGTTGCCGACAAATTTTGCAAAAACATGATCATCTCATACAATAACGTATATCACATCATGTCTTGACCATATCACATCACAACATGCCCTACAAAAACAAGTTAGACGTCCTCTACTTTGTTGTTGCAAGTTTTATGTGGCCGCAACGGGCTTCTATTAAGAACCGTTCTTACGTACGCATCAAAACCACAATGATGATTTATCAAGTTTGCTTTTTTAACCTTCAATAAGGACCGGCCGTAGTCAAATTCGATTCAACTAAAGTTGGAGAAACAGACACTCGCAAGCCACCTTTATGCAAAACTAGCTGCATGTCTGTCGGTGGAACCGGTCTCATGAACGTGGTCATGTAAGGTTGGTCCGGGCCGCTTCATCCAACAATGCCGCCAAATCAAAATAAGACATAGGTGGTAAGAAGTATGACGATCACCGCCCACAACTCTTTGTGTTCTACTCATGCATATCATCTACGCATAGACCTGGCTCGGATGCCACTGTTGGGAAACGTAGCATGCAATTTAAAAAAATCCTACGCTCATGCAAGATCTATCTAGGAGATGCATAGCAATGAGAGGGGGAGAGTATGTCCACGTACCCTCGTAGATCGAAAGCGGAAGCGTTTGACAACACGGTTGATGTAGTTGAACTTCTTCTCGTTCCGACCGATCAAGTACCAAACGTACGGCACCTCCGAGTTCGGCACACGTTCAGCTCGATGACGTCCCTCGAACTCTTGATCCAGCAAAGTTTCGAGGGAGAGTTTCGTCAGCATGACGGCCTGGTGATGATGATGGAGAAGTGATCCGCGCAGGGCTTCGCCTAAGCACTACATGAATATGACCGGAGGCGTAAACTGTGGAGGGGGGCGCCGCACACGGCTAGGAATCAATGTTGTGCGTTCTAGCGGTGCCCCCACCCCTCATATATATATATATATATATATATATATATATAGGTTGGAGGGGAGGAGAGTCAGCCAAGGGGGCACCCCAAGTAGGAGGAATCCTACTTGGGCGCCTCCCAATTCGGCCTCCCCCCTTCCATATTCATCCGGAGCGGGAAGGAAGGAGGAGGGAGGAGAGAAGGAAGGGGGAGGCCAAATCCCTCCCCTTCCTTTCTCTCTTCCCCTCTTTCCTTCCCCCTTATTTCGGCCTACTTGGGGCGCACCAGCCCCCTAGGGGCTGGTCTATCCCCTTCTTGACCCATTAGGCCCATGTTGTTGCCGGGGGATGCATGGAACCCCTTCCGGTGACCCGATATGTACTCGGTACCCCCGGAACACTTCTGGTGTCCGAATATCATTGTACTATATATGAATCTTTACCTCTCGACCATTTCGAGACTCCTCGTCATGTCCGTGATCTCATCCGGGACTCCGAACAACATTCGGTCACCAAATCACATAACTCATATAATACAAAATCGTCATCGAACGTTAAGCGTGTGGACCCTGCGGGTTCGAGAACTATGTAGACATGACCGAGACACCTCTCCGGTCAATAACCAACAGAGGAACCTGGATGCTCATATTGGTTCCTACATATTCTACGAAGATCTTTATCGGTCGTACCGCAATGGCAACATATGTTATTCCCTTTGTCATCAGTATGTTACTTGCCCGAGATTCGATCGTGGATATCTTCATACCTAGTTCAATCTTGTTATTGGCAAGTCGCTTTACTCGTTTCATAATACATCATCCCCTAACAACTCATTAGTCACATTGCTTGCAAGGCTTATTATGATGTGCATTACCGAGAGGGCCCAAAGATACCTCTCCGATACTCGGAGTGACAAATCCTAATCTCGATCTATGCCAACCCAACAAAAACCTTCGGAGATACCTGTAGAGCATTTTTATAATCACCCAGTTACGTTGTGTCGTTTGATAGCACACAAGGCATTCCTCCGGTATCCGGGAGTTGCATAATCTCATAGTCGAAGGAATATGTATTTGACATGAAGAAAGCAATAGCAATAAAACTGAACGATCATTATGCTAACGTAACGGATGGGTCTTGTCCATCACATCATTGTCCTAATGATGTGATCCCATTCATCAAATGACAACACATGTCTATGGTTAGGAAACTTAACCATCTTTGATTAAGGAGCTAGTCTAGTAGAGGCTTACTAGGGACACGGTGTTTTGTCTATGTATCCACACATGTATCAAGTTTCCGGTTAATACAATTCTAGCATGAATAATAAACATTTATCATGATATAAGGCAATATAAAATAACAACTTTATTATTGCCTCTAGGGCATATTTCCTTCAGTCTTACCCTCGAGGTGTTGGTTTCTTCCTCCCCGGCGCGAGGAGGTCTTCTTCTAAGTCGCTGGAGAGCTCGACTCTCTCCGGCAACTTGCCAGCGGCCCTGGCCGAGGTCCTCCTCGGCCTCTTTTGGGACCTTGGGCTGCATACCGGCTTCGACGTCCTCTTATGCCGTCCTCTTCCCTTTTGGCGGAGGGATCTCTTCAACATCGCCCTCCTCCGCATCGACGTCATGGGCGGAGAAGGCATGGGTCTCCTCACACCGGGTGAGTGAGGTCTCTCAGGCCCAAGCACTCGCCTTTCCCTTCAGGGCCTTCGTCCCTTTGGGGGCCACCACGTGCGGCTCCTCGGTGAGGAGCATGTTGTGCCTAGGCCAACCACTTCTGCACGCATTAAGCATAAGCAATTCGTCAGAATTTTCCCTTCAATATAAAATACGAGATTTTGGATGCGTGTGATAGAACACTTACTAGAGGGGCGTCGTGGTCGTCCTCGAAGCCGAGGTCCTCCCCCTCCTTGGGGATCTTCTCCTTGGCTAGCTTCATGAGCTTCGTCCACATGGTGGCCATGGTGGAGCGGAGAAAGGCTGCAAGGGGGCCCATGTCCTCGGGCTTTTGTGCCCACATCGGGGTATCCTGAAGCTGGAGCGGGAGCATGCGGCGGTTGAGCATGACGTTGATGACGTCCGCGAACTGGAGGTTCTTTGTGGTAGTCCACCATTTGATCCTCTTGACCATGGTTTCCACCTCCGCTGCATTCCACCAGGCGATGCCCTTCTCCTTCCAAGACTTGAGCTTCTTCAGCGGCCCGGATGAAAAGGCTGGGACCGCAGCCTGGCCAGGGGTGAGCGATTCGGTGATGTAGAACCATTCCCACTGCAACCCCTTCACCGTCTCGATGAAGGTGCCCTTGGGCCATTAGGCCCGTTGATTCTTATTGATCATGGCCCCTCCGCACTCTCAGAGGTCGAAGCCGCTGGACTTTGGCTTGATCCCGAAGAGTTTCAGCCATAGGCCAAAGTGCGGCTCACAGTGGAGGAAGGCCTCGCAGACCGTGATGAAGGAGACGAGACATAGAATGGAGTTCGGGGCCATATGATGGAAATCGAGTCTGTATTAGAACATCACCCCGCGCACAAAGGGGTGCAGCGGGAACCCCAACCCTCGGATGAGGTGGGGGACGAAGACTATCTGCTCCCCCGCATTGGGAGCGGGCACTTGCTGGCCAGCGGCTGGAGCACGGGCAGCGATGTCGGCGGTCAGATACCCCGCGCCGCGCAGCTCTTGGATGGTGCCATCCGTCACGATGAAACCACCCCAGTGCCCCTTGAGGGTGTCGGCCATGGCTGGTGACGGAGGTTGGACTCGCTAAGGGAAAACGGTGTGGGATCGGATCTAGGCGCTAGAGCTTGATGAAGCAGTAGATGGGGGGAATGGGAGCGTAGTAGGTTGTACTGTCCTCCATTTTGGTCTTATAGGCTGGTGAAAGGCCAAGAGTCCCCTTTACTGCACCGATAAACACATCACTCCCACCAAGAGTGTCATTAAGCATATGGGGGGAAACAAAATCTTGATGATATCCCTGAGAAAACGGGCACAATCTCTGCCTTGAAGGGACGTGCCAGTAAGAAGGCTGCCTCGGGCCGCGATTTGAGGGGAGCAGTAACTGCACAACCTGTCGTGCGGTGAGCCCTTTCGATAAAGTTGTCAGACTGTGTGGAACCATTCACACCCAGATGCTTGGCCTTCAAGGCTAAGTTACCCGATCTCTTCGGGTAGAGGGTACAGTATTGGTTGAGCCTCGGCTTGCACCGGTCCTTCGATGGAGTGGTCTGAAAATTACAAGGAGGAACTCGTCTGTCGAGCCAAGGACTCCGGATCGGAGGTTGTTATTGTCAGGAAGGTCATCCTCAACATAGAAGACCAGTTCGGGGGCTACTGACGGTGTCTTGGATTAGGGGGTCCTAACCCAGTCGGCCCATTCTCCTCAGATTAGGCCGATGGGCCCTCATTCATGGTCAAGATGGACTCCGGAGGCCGTACGCAAGAGGCGTGATCAAGACTGCCTTCTCCGAAGACTTGACGTATACTCCAAGATTGTTCTTGCCGCCTAGCTCCTAGATACCGACCTTGTAACCCTAGGTACCCTCCCTGACATGTATATAAGCCATAGGGTTTAGCCCATAGAGGGGGAGATATCAACGCAAAGTCATTCACCTAGCCCTAGAGTTGCATCACACATACGATCTTGAGGTAGATCAACTCTGTACTTGATACAACTCCATTGATATAAACAAGAGAAGGAAGTAGGGTTTTACATCCATCAAAAGGGCCCGAACCTGGGTAAACATCATCTCTCTACTCCCTGTTACCATCTATCCGAGATCCACAGCTCAGGACCCCCTACCCCGAGGTCTGCTGGTTTTGACACCGACAGATGTCGACCATCGTGTTGAACCCGTTCTATCACCGCATCAACTTCAATGAACGATGGCTGGCAGAGCTGGTCTCCTTCTTCATCTATCTCTTTGAGGAGTTGAGCCACCTTCAAGTGGCGCTGGGGCAGAGCTGGACAAGGAGGGCGTGTGGGCCGCCATCACCGATGCCGCGTGCATCCTTTTTGGGCTTCACCATTGGGATCCACTTTTGTCGGTGGACGATGTCTTGGATGAGCTAGCCCCCATTGACCGGGAGCTGGTGTTGTGGGCGGTGGCGCCCTACAATGCCACTGTCATGCGCCTGGAAAAGGAGAGGGACTTAGGCGCCATCTAGACATCCTTGCTGAGCGACCGTCGCCTCCTCTCCTTGTCATTTCTCCATAGTTGTAGGTTGACGAAAAACGGTGCGGTGCACCTTTAGTGGTTTAGGGGTTAAATCTGCCTATAGGTGGCGGAATGCTTTTGCAATTATGAGCGATAGACCCATCTAGCCATGAAGATATCCCTGTAGATCCTTTCGCTTGTGTTTCCTTTGCTAGTTTTGAGTGTTCGCCCGTTTTTCTGTGTTGTCGGGTAAGAGCAGGGATTCCATAACGCTGGCCATGGGGCATCAAGACGGACCGAACGCACATCCATAGGGTGTTAGGTTCCCATTGCTTGTTAGTTATTCGTGGGAAAGGAACATTCTGTTTGTCAGTCTACCACGGTAGTGGGAAACTTGCCGCTGGGAACACTCTTCCATGTGCCGTCCACTCAGAGCATGGTTAATAGTATGGCCGGCTGCTGGCTATAAGATATTGTCACATCATCTATAGCCAAGCTTATAGCCGGCAAGTATAATAGCCAGAATCAAATAAGTACTACTTCATTGATACATGGTCCACCCCCCTCTCTCACAAAGTGTCTAGGAGCTTGTGCTATAGCCGGCTGTAAGTTAGTAGCCCGCTTCTCTTCTCTATCCTCTTCTCTCTCTGCCAACTCAGCAACTATATATTATTTTAAGTCTTACAACCCGTCCACATCAACTTATTATACTTGCTCTCAAAACTACATAGCTCCAACGTTGAGAAAGATAAAAGTGCGAAAGTGCTCTTTTGATCCCGATCTCATATGCTCTTGCATGAACAGTAAAATCAAAAAAATGGTAAAAAAATTCAAAAAAATCTGAATTTTTTATGACGAACATTGATAAATGTTCTAACTACGTGCAAAATTTTAGATCGAAATGACATTTGTAGAGGTCTATGCTCCAAAAAGGTCTTCTTGGAGCATCAATTTTGTTATTTTTGCCCAGACCTCCACGAATGTCATTTCAGCCTTAAATTTTGCACGCAATTAGAAATTTTGTCAATGTTCATCACAAAAAAATCAGATTTTTTAAATGCTTTTACTATTTTTTCGACTTTACTATTCATGCGGGAGCATATGAGCTCGGGGTCAAATACTCCAGGTCTATAAAAGTGGGGTTACTTTCGACAGGACTTGGCTGTCGTTTCCTCCCTTTTCTTATCCTCGCCACGATCGATGGAGAGGAGTCGTGCCGAGAAGCACGGTTACCGAAAAAGGGCTTTTGGCAATCGAAAAAGGCCGAGAAGCACGGTTACGGACCATCGCTGCCGTGATCCTGCAGATGGGGCCAACCCCTGCAAAGGGTGACAAGAAAATTTATTTAGTTACGAGTGTTAGTCTCGCCATGCATCGTTATCGTGTGAAGGGGTGTTGGATTTCTTCATGTGCCAAAAGGGTAGCCGTCCAAGCACTTGAGCGGTATTTGGCATGCAGGAGCTACTTGTCGTTGCGTCGTTTCCTCACAACAAGTGTAGGATTTTACGGTGGTAATTAGGCACCATGCAACCCTTGAGGTAATGATTAAATCCGTGCTTCAAAAAGAAAAGGTAATGATTAAATCCGTTTCCGCTTCACACACACGGCGCGTGACGGCAGAATTTTATTTTATGGTTAGCTTGTATTTTATTTATGGTTTTTGAGCCTGGTTTTTACATGAATTAGTAAAAAGAGCGGATCTGGAAACTATGCACGCCCCTTCCAGTTGAAACTTAGGAAGGCAGGGGCCCAACTACGCTTGAGAAAGGTCTATGGGGGAATCCTGGCTTCGGCCACTAGACGGAGGAAGCGGGTCGTCTTTAACTAACTTGAATCCAGAAATAAGAGATGAAAGCTCCTACAAGCCTCCTCATCGATTTGGATTCTGGACCGTGGGATCTGGTTGCTTGATGGATCTTGGGCCGTCGGATCGACCGCGTGGAAGACCTCGGCCGTCGGATCTAGGATGAGCACTATAGGAAAGAATAGTTACTCCTGTTTCGTGCCACCGCGCGTAAATAGCCTGCCCCGTCGGGGGCATTTTCGTCATTTCACTCACACGGGGTATAAAAGGGCCGGCTCCCGTGGAGGCAACCCTAGACGGCTCCCCTCCCCCTCCTGCGCGCCTCCTCTCTCCCTCTCTCTCTCGTTCCCCTCCCTCCCGCGCGCCTCCTCTCCTCCCGCCCACATCGCCGCCGCCGCCACCGCCACCCACCGCCTCAAACCACGCCGTCGGCATCCATCCACTGCTCCGGTGCCGTCCAGATGCGCCGCAACAGAGCCCCCCAACCCTCCCTCTCGTCTGCTCCACTTACGCCGCCTGATTCCGGTGAGCCCCGACATCTCCGCCACTGTGCAGCACAGCGCCAAGCTCACGTCGCTCCACTGCGTCCTCTCCTCCTGCTGGATTCGCCGCTCATAGCCCCCTACCCGTGACCCTGCCCCGTGGTTAGGGTTTTGGGTGTTGGCTCCAACACCAACGACTATGTCAGGTGATTTCATCCCCCCTCCCTCCTCCTCCTCATCTCTCTCTTCCTCTCTCTAATCTCTTGTTTTGTAGCAGCAGAGGACGAGTTGGGTGAGGGTATGATCATGGTGGCGGCCAGATCCACCATGGCTGCAAGTCCTTATTGTTCGTCCGTGGATCTTTGGGTCATCTGAAGGTCAACCCCTCTTCTCCACATACTTTTCAATCTTCCTTTAGGGCTAGGTGTATGTTGGTATGGCCATGTGGTTTTTTAGGTTTGTTATATTCTGTTGTCATGCATGATGGTGTGTAGGCTGGGAAGTGAGGGTCTTATTTTGTTTTTTATTGTCTTTGGTAAAAGCCAAAAGTGCTACGACTTGTTATTGGCGGAGCACAGATTTATGTATTCTATTATTTGTCTGGATCCTTGTAGGGCATGTGATCCTCTGTTGGTGGAGTGTTGGTGTTTTTGTTGCTTTCAGTCTAGCTAGGCTCCAAGGAAGGGCCTTTTTGGATCTGTCTTATTCTCTTTCTAGCTTCTTGTCCAGGGGAGCATTGGATCTAGGTACGTTCTTAGTGAAACATGCCTTTGTTGTTGTGGAGAGGTTTAGGCCAGCAAGTTTGTCAGGGTTGTATGATAATGAGGAGTACGCCATGAGATGCTTTACTGTTTTGGTGTGCCTATTTGTTTGGTGCTTATGGATAAATAAATGGACCTGTTGAGAGACTAAGGCAAAGATAGAGGAATGGATCTTTGGATCTGTCTTGTTTTGTTGGTACCATGTTGTCTAGGGGGGCATTGGATCTAGCTACATTTTTTTAATAAAGTATCTCTTTGTTGTTGAGGTGGGGTTCAGGCCTCACAGGTGGGTCATACGATAATTAGATGGCTTCATATTTTTTGGATGAATAGATGGATCTTGTGGGAGATGACGGCATTAACTGTCTTGCCGTTTTGCTACATGGATCAGATGACAGCCAGGGCTAGAATAGATTCAATTGTCTTGGAGATGTTTCTGTCATATGATAGTTAGGAGATGCTTTGCCGCTTCAGTTGTGCCCCTTTTGATTGGTATTTTTGGATGAATAAATGGATATTCTGAGGGATGAAGGCTAAAATATATTCAGTTGTATTAGAGTTGTAGTGTATGAATCTGGTGAGAGATAAGGGCTGAAATACATTCGGTTGTCTTGGAGTTTCAGGTTTTTTGTGCATTTGGTTCTAGTTGTTTTGATCTGACTAAGTGACACCTAGGTTTCATTTCTTTCTTGGGATTGTTCATTATCTTGGTCCATGCCTGGTATTGAATCTGAATGTTTTTATCTCCGGTACCATGGCACGGCATTGACAGCGGCATCTTGGTGAAGAAGAGGACGGCAGTAGCTTAGGGAGGAAGATGACACTGGCAACCTGCAGTGTAAGAGGCTGACGATGCCGCCGTTGATGATCTCCGGCAGTAGCTATTCAGGTATATTTATCTTCTGCATGTTCTGGTTGTTGACAAGTAGGCAATGTGTGCCATGATGAGAGCAACACAAGTAATGGTTGTTTTAGTGTTGCATATACATCACTGATTGCGTGTATCTACTTCTCAGCTTAGGTGACGGGTTAGGTGTGATATGCTAGGTTTTCTGTTTATTGGGATGGTCAGCATTGTTGTATACCATGTTTAGGGTTTCATTCTTGTTAGTTGCAGGTGTCTGGCAGATGGTTGTGCACAGCTTGCTCTTACAATTAGGTTTACTTCATGTGTCTTGTTGTATTTAATTATGAGATGAATCTTCTTTTCATATTGGCCTACATTATATGCTAGTGCCCCATTATGGCTTCAGGATGTGGACGTTGCAAGTAGCAGCTCCGACTCGGCGGCGTGGGTGTGCGGTGTAGGAAGCGGTTCCTCTCCGGTTGGACGGCGTTCAGGCGCAACCCCGGTGCCCACTGAGTACTGCCTCGGCTACAACCTCCCTCGGTGAACTCCATCTTCCGCCTGCTCCTCTGCTTTGGCTACTGTTGGGACATGGCTGTGGCTGTGTTGATGTGGTGCTGGTTGGTTGATGCTTTATGCCCTACTCATGCATAGGTTTTGCATGCTGTTGTTCATGTTATAGTTGTTATCATAGGAGCTCCCGTGATGCTCTGGTTTACATGTGGATCCCCTGATCCTATAGCTATGCTCATGGATTTGCTAAGTTGATCAATGGCAGTGCTGATTTCCTATTTGCAAACTGCCAAATGATCTCTTGCTCATAGCCACATCTACATTGTAGTGTGTAATTTGGTGTTGTCTGGGATAGCTGATCTACCACCACTTGAATGGGCTGATAGGTGATGCCACTGGAGCTGCTAGCCCTGCGGAGCTTTCTAGAGCATCCAGAAATAAGAGAAGGATGTCTCACCAAGCCTCCTTAGAGCTCAGACGAATCCGGCCGTCCGATCGATTTCCTTGATGCGTTTCCGGTCGTTGGATCGAGCGGTGGGAGGATCTGGGCCGTCGGATCGAGCCCGCGCGACTGTGGCAATGAATAGTTACACTCCGAGCTTGCCACCGCGTGTAAAACTGGGTAGTCGCCGAGGGCATTTTCGTCGTTTCACATGGTCGAACAGCCGGCCGGTCCGAGGCCATTCTTGCCAGGGCGATGATGATTGACCATGGCTAATATAAGTGTGCCTTTGAGCAATCGAGGCACCTGTGGATATCAAGTTGAACCCTCCCTCTTGTCTCTAGAATCCTTTTTGATCATGTGATACTTATTTTTCTGTCCTTGGATGGTCATTCTTTTTGAGTGATAACCAGGACAGCTCCACTATATAAACAGATTGATCTGGTGATAAGAGATGACGGGGGTAGGTTATATGATCGAGGAAAGGTGAATCTGAGCCCACCATGCAACGAATGCTGAACCTTTTTTATTTGTGTTTAAAGGTGTTGCTTATTTATGCTCCAGTGTTTATAGCCGTCTTATGTGAAGATTTCTTCTCTCTCATACCTTTATTGCATTGTTCTTGATCTTTTATTGTTTGTTGTTGGTCCTTGATTTAACCTGGTTAAGATTTCTTCTCTCTCTTATGTAAATATTTCTTCTCTCTCATACCAATGTTTTGTCCATGTAGTAATAGATATATATTTACATGGAAAAAGGGGTCTGTTCTAAACATTTTCCAAAGGATTTTCAGAACAAGACAACTATTGATGAAAATGGTTTTGCTTTGTATAGGCGTCGTGAAAATGGGCGACGATAGTTCTTATGATTGCATCTTCTGGTGTCGCGGCTTTGCTGCTTGCTGGTGGTAGAACAGCTGACTCTTGATTTAAAATACCGTTGCAGATTGACCAGACTACTCTTTGTGACATCAAAAGAGGCACACATCTGTGTAATCTTTTGAAAGATACTTCTTTAATCATCTGGTATGTAGCACTTATCACAAACATTAGGTGTTTGGAATGTCTGGACAGAACTTTGTGTGATCTTTTTTCATTTGACGATCATTTGCTTGCTGATGTTCCGTTTGGTTTTCAATATAGCTAGCTATCGGATGGAGATTTTAGTTTTTGCAACACCCTGATCGGATGATTGTTGTAGGTCTGTAGGTAGAGTATGCATCCGATATACTAATGAGAATGCTCAGATCACATGATTTGCAATGTTGGTTTTAAATGGCGTCAAGTTGCACATTCTATTTATTTGGGAAGTTGTCATTGATGCTTCTGTTGGGGATCAAAATTCGGATATGTGTCTTTCTATTTTCTCTTTGCATTCTTGTGTTCTAGCTTGCATGCCTAGCAGTATACTTTTCACCCTGCTTTGATTTATGACCAGTGGATTACTAAAGAAGAGGAACTCATGTTAGTTTTCAGTATTTATGACCAGTGGATTAGTAAAGAAAAGGAACTCGTGTTTGCTTTCAGCTTTGCAGAGCTTCAGATATGTTTCTGAGTTAAATTTAGTCTTTCAATTGATAGCAGACCATGGCATCTTAAACCTCCTTGGTTTCCTTGTTGTTAAATGTTAACCGAACTAACAATTACTGAAAAATGGCTTTAAGGAGCGTTCCAGTGCACAATGAAAATACGGCAGTGTCCCAATTTATAGGCATTATAGGGCTGTTTGCATGGTGGCTGACGGTTGCCACACGAAAATTTTCGCTTGGTTGACAGTATTATAAGCAGTTTTTCTGTTTGTCTCAGCTTGTTTTTGCTTGATAAGTGACCGATTTGGGTTTGACGAATAGTTGTACTATGGGCAGTATATACGGAATGTGGATCTCTGGGTTGTTGTGATAGCTATTCGATTGGGTACTGTCGCATCTCAGGTTCAGATGTTTTGGATGTTTGGCTGATCTGACGCTGTTAGTTTAGGCTCATCTTTGCTCCAACAATTGGCAGTATATAACGCCCTCACCCCTGCTTATCTCACCTAACTGATTCTATCTTTCTTGCACTCAAGATTCATTGGTGCGTGCTCCCCCTGTTACTCGGTGCTTTGGAGAAGGAGAGGCATGGTCTCCACCAAAAACAGAGGAGGAAGAAGTAAGATGCTGCTAGCCCCCCGTGGCCTGCTACATCTCCAATCAGCACTTGCAACAAGGGAACCACATCTCTGGCCTCTCCATGCCTCCCCAAGCGCCAACCTGTAGGCTACAACAAGAAGGTGAGGCGGGCCCCTACTCGGTAAAAACAGGTTCAGGAGGTGTTTATCCTATGATTCAGTAACTTGTGTTCTAATATTATTTGTCTTCTCATTGGGCATGGTGTCTTTAGGTTATCAAAAGGGAATTGTGTATGGCTGTTGACAATCCAGATTGTGGGCAGCTAAGAGGTTAGAATTACTCATGAACATTTCTGATATCGGCGTGATGGCTAAGGTCGAGGCTGCCACATACTGTACCACCGTCGCGCCCAACGTCGAGGAGTGCAGCAGCACCGTGGCCAGGGCCATCGCGTCCGGTGCCAAGAACGTGGCCAAGGGGATCATGTAGTGCGGGGTGGTAACCGTGGACAGGCTCCACTGGGCGAACGAGGTCAGCCCGGAGATGCTCGGGCATATCAAAATGTAGTGCTTTCTTTCTCAATTTTCACATCAAATGTGTTCCTAATTTGCAGTCAAGCAAACTTATTCAGTAGGATTTGTGATGCATAAATTAGTAGACGATTTTGGGTTAATCCTGGTTGTGGTGGTGCAGGCTTCATGTACGTATATGTGACTATTTGCTTTTGATGAACTTGAAGACAACCGTTAAGGTATTCATGCACTAGTAGAAAAAGGGTCAAATGTCAAGCACATTAGTGCCGGTTTGCTTTTGAGTCGGCACTAATGTGTGCATTAGTGCCGGTTCCAACGGCTAGCCAGCCGCTTTCATTAGTACCGGTTCGTGGCCGACCTTTAGCACCGGTTCGTGCCATGGACCGGTACTAAAGTGAGTGGTGGCAGGATGTTGTTAGTCCGGGACCCCTCCAGCACCTTTAGTACCGGTTCATGGCACAAACCGGTGCTAAAGGTCATCCTACATAAGCCCTTCGTCCACCCGAGCTCGCTCTGTTCTTCCCCTTTCCCCTCTCCTCTCTGTTCTTCCCCTCTTCCTCTCGATCTCATCACACATTTTGCCCAAAATTTGTCAAGATTTGAAGGCCCCCATCCATTCAAATGATCACAAAGGTTAGCAACTTTGTCCTTTCATCTCTCATTGCTAGATTAGCTCTTGCAATGCTTTGTATAGTGATTAATTTATGAGTTTAGTAATTTGGTAGAAAATATATGTGCTAGTACTTGATTTATATGCAATTTGTGGTCAAAACTAACACTTAGTTTGCATATGTAGGTGTGGTTTACTTAGTGCCTTCTAAATCTCCGTCGTAACCACAGTCAATCGCCCGCACCGTTCCGTCGCCGGCACCACCTTGTGGTGAGCCTCTTGTTCATGAATGTTTTACATTACCAAATTGATGTTTGTGTGATTTGGATATATAGTTACTCGTATAATTATCTACCCGTACGTTGTTTGTTATACATAGTGCCATGGTTTTGATATCCGTCCCCGTCGGCCCTCGTCCTTGTTATGATTCGGATGTGGTATATTCTCTTTTAAAACTAGTTGTTGCATTTCGTGTTTATGACAAATTATGCCCATCAAGTTGACATAGATATTTTTGTCTAGGAGGTTTGTGAACCGGAAATTCCAACCGACCCTATTGTCGAGAGGTTAAATTTAGTTGAAAGAGAAAACGAGTATTTGAAAGAAAAATTGAAAAGAGTTGACGGGGAGAAGATGGAATTGGAGTTGCATGTTGCCGATGTCGTCAATGATCACAAGATCAGGATGGAGAAAATGCGCTTGAAGATTAGAAAGATTAGAAAATATGCCATTGATAGTGAGGCTTGGTATCATTATGCTGTTGGATCAATTGTTACCTTAGTTGCGATCTTGATCGCATTTGTTGTTGCTTTTAAATTCTTTAGTTAGAGAGTTATTTGTTTTTTGCATTTCAGTCTTGTATGAACTTTATGTATAAACTTGTATTAATTTGGTCTATTCGGTGTTGTGCAATGAAGATGAGCCGACAATGGATGTACGATGACCGATGCTCTCCCGAGTTCATTAATGGCGTGCAAACTTTTCTGCTTGCGGCTGAGGCAAACAAGCGGGTCGATGGTTTTATGCCTTGTCCATGTTTAGTCTGTAAGAATGATCACAATTACTTTACGTCAAGAACCATTCACGTCCACCTGTTTAAGTCCGGTTTCATGCCCCACTATAATGTTTGGACCAAGCACAGAGAAAGAGGGGTTATGATGGAAGACAATGAAGAAGAAGAGGACGACGACAACTATCCTGGCCATGGGTTCCCTGAATACGATGATACAACAATGGGGGAAGAAGCTGAGCCGGCAATGCGGGAAGAAACTGAAGAAGAGGCATCAGATGAGCCCGCTGATGATCTAGGTCGGGCCATTGCCGATGCAAAGAGAAACTGCGCAAGTGATTTGGAGAAGAAGAAGTTGCAGCGCATGTTAGAGGATCACAAGAAATTGTTGTACCCGAATTGCGAAGCTGACAATAAAAAGTTGGGCACCACACTGGAATTGCTGCATGGAAGGCAGAGAATGGTGTATCTGACAAGGGATTTGGAAAGTTGCTGGTAATGATAAATAATATGCTTCCAAAGGAAAACGAATTGCCCGAGAGTACGTACGAAGTAAAGAAGGCTGTCTGCCCTCTAGGGTTAGAGGTGCAGAAGATACATGCATGCCCTAATGACTGCATCCTCTACCGCGGTGAGTACGAGGATTTGAACGCTTGCCGGGTATGCGGTGCATTGCGCTATAAGATCAGGCGCGATGACCCTGGTGATGTCGAGGGCGAGCGCCCCAGGAAGAAGATTCCTGCCAAGGTGATGTGGTATGCTCCTATAATACCACGGTTGAAACGTTTGTTCCAAAACAAAGAGCATGCCAAGGCGATGCGATGGCACAGAGAAGACCGTAAGAAAGACGGAAAGTTGAGAGTACCCGCTGACGGGTTGCAGTGGAGAAAAATTGAGAGAAAGTACGGGAAGGAGTTTGCAGATGACGCAAGGAACGTATGGTTTGGTCTAAGCGCAGATGGCATTAATCCTTTTGGGGAGCAGAGCAGCAACCATAGCACCTGGCCTGTGACTTTATGTTTGTATAACCTTCCTCCTTGGTTGTGCATGAAGCGGAAGTTCATTATGATGCCAGTGCTCATCCAAGGCCCTAAGCAACCCGGCAACGACATTGATGTGTACCTAAGGCCATTAGTTGAAGAACTCTTACAGCTGTGGAATGGAACAGGTGTACGTGTGTGGGATGAGCACATGGGGGAAGAATTTGACCTAAAGGCCTTGCTGTTCGTGACCATCAATGATTGGCCTGCTCTCAGTAACCTTTCAGGACAGACCAACAAGGGATACCGCGCATGCACGCACTGTTTGGATGATACCGACAGTATATATTTGGACAATTGTAGGAAGAATGTGTACCTGGGACATCGTCGTTTTCTTCCGAGCAGGCATCCCGTAAGAAAGAAAGGCAAGCATTTCAAAGGTGAGGCGGATCACCGGACGAAGCCTCGCCACCGTACTGGTGCTGATGTACATGATATGGTCAAGGATTTGAAGGTAGTCTTTGGAAAGGGTCCTGGCGGACAACCTGTTCCGAATGACGCTGGCGGACGCGCACCCATGTGGAAGAAGAAATCTATATTTTGGGACCTGCCCTATTGGAAAGATCTAGAGGTCCGCTCTGCAATCGACGTGATGCACGTGACGAAGAATCTTTGCGTGACCCTGCTTGGCTTCTTGGGCGTGTATGGGAAGACAAAAGATACACCTGAGGCACGGGAGGACCAGCAACGTATGCATGGAAAAGACGGCATACATCAGGGTCATGCCAGCTATGCTCTTACCAAAGAAGAGAAGGAAATCTTCTTTGAATGCCTGCTCAGTATTAAGGTACCATCTGGCTTCTCGTCGAATATAAAGGGAATAATAAACATGGCAGAGAAAAAGTTCCAGAACCTAAAGTCTCATGACTGCCACGTGATTATGACGCAACTGCTTCCGGTTGCATTGAGGGGGCTTCTACCGGATAACGTTCGATTAGCCATTGTGAAGCTATGTGCATTCCTCAATGCAATCTCTTAGAAGGTAATCGATCCAGAAATCATACCAAGGTTAGAGAATGATTTAGTGCAATGTCTTGTCAGTTTCGAGTTGGTGTTCCCACCATCCTTCTTCAACATCATGATGCACGTCCTAGTTCACCTATGCGAAGAGATTAGCGTTTTGGGTCCTGTATTTCTACACAATATGTTCCCCTTTGAGAGGTTCATGGGAGTCTTAAAGAAATATGTTCATAACCGTGCTAGGCCAGAAGGAAGCATCTCCAAGGGCCATGAAAATGAGGAGGTCATTGAGTTTTGTATTGACTTTATTCCTGACCTTAAGCCGATTGGTGTTCCTGAATCGCGGCATAAGGGCAGACTGGATGGAAAAGGCACGCTAGGAGGGAATCAAAAAATATGTATGGACGGACATTCTCTCACTGAAGCACACTACACAGTTATACATATTTCCGCCTTGGTGGCTCCATATATGGACGAACACAAGAATTTTCTACGCTCCAAACACCCGGAGCGGTCTGATGACTGGATTACACGTGAACAAACTAGGAGTTTCGCCGGCTGGTTGCGGACACATACCATGCATGACGCCTCTATTGAAGATGACATGTACTCGCTGTCCCAGTTACCATCTACGAATATAATGACTTTCAAAGGGTACGAGATAAATGGTAATACATTTTACACGATCGCCCAAGATAGAAGAGCACCAACCAAAACAGTGGTGTCCACTTTGATGCAACAACCAAGACGGGAAAGGAAACATATTATGGTTACATAGAGGAGATATGGGAACTTGACTATGGACGTGATTTGAAGGTCCCTTTGTTTCGGTGCAAATGGGTCAATATGACACGATATGGGGTAACGGAAGACCCGCGGTATGGAATGACAACAGTGGATCTCAACAATCTTGGGTATGCAGACGAACCATTCGTCCTAGCTAATGATGTGGCACAGGTTTTCTATGTGAAGGATATGTCTACCAAGCCGAGAAAAAGAAAAGATAAGGAAGCGAATGCATCATACGATGAGCCAAAGCGCCACATAGTTCTTTCTGGGAAGAGAAACATCGTGGGAGTGGATGACAAGACAGACATGTCAGAAGATTATGAAAAGTTTGATGAAATTGCTCCATTCACAGTGAATATTGACCCGAGCATCCAGTTAAATGATGAAGATTTTCCATGGCTACGGCGCAAAGGGACATACGCGAAGAAAAAGTTTCACACCCAAAGATCTGGGATGTGATAGGCTTCACTATCAGCAATTTCTTCTGTGTTTCACACCCAGGAGGAAATCTCTGTAATAGTTAGGGTAGTTATGTGTTTTGGCATTTGAAACGCGAAGAAATTTTATGTGCAAACAAATTCTTTCATCCATTTACTGATTTTTTCAGCTAAATGACCCTAAAATTGAAAAGCATTTCAAATAAACTCAGAAAAGGTTGAAAGTTGGCATGGTATCATAATTTCACCCACATAGAATGTGCAAAAAAGTAGAGAGGGTTACCGCAAAAACTGGATGCACTTCGTGTATACAATGGACAATCTCTTTCGAAGTATCAGGGTTTCGGACGAAAACTCATCCGTTACAAAGGGATTTCATTTTTTAAATAACCGAAGCATTACCAAATTGAATATAATGATAAAACACACTAATATTAAACATAAGAAAAAAGAATCACTGAAAATCTATTTTCAAAGTTAAGTTATTCACAAACTAGTGATTCACACAAATTTCAAATAATTCAAAATGTAAACTATTCAAATTTGTAAACTACCGGCACTAACAGAAAGTTTGTAAATTTTTGTACCTAAAGCAAAAATATTCCCAAAGAAACTCTAAATACAGCAAAAAAACTACTCAAAAATAAATAAAGCAAAAAAATAAGAAAATAAAAAAGCCCACCTACTGGGCCAGAGCGGCCTGCATACGACTAGAAACCCAACCTGTAGTTGGGCTAGGATGCAGGCCCGCAAGCCCAGTAGGCCCACAGGCAGAGTAGGAGAGCTGGGCCCAGAAGGCCTGCTATTGAGAGGAGCTCAATGCAGTGCCCGCGTCGGGGCTTATAAACTGGTCCCGACGCTCCTCAACTAGCGAGGTGGGACTAAACTTCTGCGCTCGCCTGGCAGCGCACACCCTTTAGTACCGGGTGGTGGCTCCAACCGGTACTAAAGAGGGGTCTTTAGTACCGGTTGGTGCCACCACCCGGTACTAAAGGGGTGCGCTTCCCGCCGCTTGGGCTGGCCAAATTTGACCTTTAGTACCGGTTAGTGGCTCCAACCGGTACTAAAGGCCCATCCTATATAAGCAGCACTTAGAAATTTCGTCAGTTTTCATCTGCTTCTTCTCCTCTGCCCCGTCGCCCGCCGCGCGCCCCCCGTCGCTGCCCCCGTCGCCACCCCTCGTCGACGCCCCCGTCGCCGCCCCGTCCCCGTCGTCGCCGCCCCGTCCCCGTCGTCGCCGCCCCGGCCGTCCCCGTCCCCGTCGTCGCCGCCCCGGCCGTCCCCGTCCCGTCGTCACCGCCCCGTCCCCGTCCCCGTCGTCGCCGCCCCGTCCCCGTCGTCGCCATCCGCGTCATCGCCGCCCGTCGCCGCCCCCCGTCGCCTCGCCTCGCCGGTGAGCGCCTGCCCCGGCCGCCATGTCCACACACACACACACACATTGTTAATTAGTTGTAAAATTGTTAGTAATTTTTATGTTTTTAGTTATAGAAATATTTATAGAAATGTTCGAATTTTTTTTGTTTTTTAGTTATAAAAATATTATTAGAAATGTTAGAAATTTTTCTGTTTTTTAGTTATAGAAATATTAGAAATGTTATAGAAATGTTAGTTAAATAGAAATGTTATAAATTTTTCTGTTTTTAAGTTATAGAAATATTTATAGAAATGTTAGCAATTTTTCTGTTTTTTGGTTATAGAAATATTAGAATTGTTATAGAAATGTTAGTTATATATATATATATATATATGTTAGAAATTTTAGAATTAGTTTTAGTTAGATGAATTAGATTAATGTCAAATTGTTAGAATTTGCATATAGAATTTTAGTTATCACAATCCAATCATTTAAAAAATGTTACTTTTTGCGGGCATATAGTATTTGTTCTCGATGATGCCCGGCCCGCAACCTCGCCGTCGACCCGTTCGCGACGACGTCCGGCTGACCCATGTCCGGGATTGGGCTCCGCCGGGCTGGCACTAGGAGGTGCTACCTGGAGGGGCGCGCCGCTTGGTGAGGAACCCGGCCTCGGGCCCCGTCGTCGATCCTGATCTCCTTTGGTGGCGTTCGCGTGTGCCACATTCGGTGTAGAGGGAGCCGGCCCCGCCGGAGGTGGTGCGTCGTCGTGTCAGGGAGGAGGACGAGCACGTCCATCGCTACATGGCTGCTATGGACGTCAGGTTCTCCAATACCTGGCAGGTTCTTTGGGCTGATGACCGGAGATATGATCCTGTGATAGTTCCTTTTCTTTGGGTGTCCACCGCCCGCGCCCCAGGAATCGCGAGTGGCCTAAATTCTTCTATAGTATTCGATCTTTATTAGCTACCTAGCCAGTGATGTATTCGAGATTATATATTATTCGAGACGATGTATTCGAGATTATATATTATTCGAGACGATGTATTCGAGATTATATATTATTCAAGACGATGTATTCGAGATTATATATTATTCGAGACGATGCATATTATGTACTATATGATTCAGTTTTTCCTTATTGATTGCATCCATGCATTGTAATTTGAATACTTAATTGTTTTATATTTCTTCTGTATTAGTTAAATAAAAGCTATGGCGGACAATACCGGCAGAGAGGGAGAAGAGGCCCTGTTCGAGATCATACGCAGCCCTAGCGGGCCAGATGATCTGAATGAAGCAAATGACGGCTCCCAATATCTGAACAATACCGGGGAGGGTGATGATAAGATATTCGATCTCGACGACCGAGCTGATGAAGTCATGACTATGATTATGATTATGATGACGCAGACAATGATTATGATGACGAATACAATATTGATCTTGAAATAACAAAGACTACCGGCGAGCTATATTTATATAAGCAGGCATCTAGTGATCATCACATGTTTTTTTATTTGAAGATATATTAACGAATCGATCTTTCTTCTTTCAGCCCTCCGGATCGAGCAAATCTGCTTCTACAGACAGCAGGACAAAGCGTGGCCCGAGCAAAAAGATGAAGGAGGGTGTAAAGTAAAACATCGATTCCATCAAAGCTAGTGGCGAACCCCTCATGCCTAAGAACATTGCGAGCAAGTTCGTTCGTCAGTGCGGAGTTTTTGTGAAGGACCAACTCCCGATCTCCATTCAAGAATGGAAAGAGCCAAAAACTAAACGCCCAGATGTTACTTGGGTCGACGACAGAGCAAAACAAAAGCTTTGGGAATCTCTGATGGAACATTTCACCCTACCAGATTATTTCACTGATGCAGATGTGCAGAAAGTCAAGGATGCTGCTCTTAAGAAGATGGCAATTGCATTCAACACCCACGAGAAAATTGTATGGGCCAACTACCCCGCTGCAGAAAGGGAGACTCCAGAATTCAAGGGAACACTGGAGAAGCAACGAGAACACTGGCCCGCTTTCGTGAAATTCAAGGAATCAAAATTATCTAAGGAACGGTCGAGAAAAAACAAGGCCAATGCCGCAAAAAAGACGCAGTTCCATAGGCTGGGTCCAGGTGGCTACGCGGTGGCAATGCCTAAGTGGGATAAGTCTGAGCAAGAGATGGAGGATGCAGGGGTCACTCCGGTTACTAGGAGCTGGCCCCCCAGGTGCAGAACTTGGTTCTATGTGCATGGGGGGCGTTGGACCCGAAGACAGGCCTGGTTTCGAAGAAGGCAAGTCTAAACGGAGCAGAACAAAAGTTACTTGACGCAATAGAAGATGCTCGAAAGGGGGTGTTCACGCCCAACAGAGAGAACGACGAGCTTACGTGCACCCTGGGAAATCCTGAACACCCGGGAAGAACACGAGGCAAGGGCGTTATTCCCTGGTATGAGGGCTTTTCGGAATGGAACGACGACTACAGGACCCGTGCAAGAAAGAAGATGGAGGAGGAGAAGAAGAGGAAGCTGGAGCAGGAGCAGAGGAAGCAGGACGCAGAACGCCTTCAAGGCCTAGAAGCAAGGCACGCGGACTTGGCACTCAAATTCCAGCAGCAGCAGATCGACTCACTTAGCCAGGAAAGGGGGTCTCAGCAGCGGCAGCAGCAAGCGGATGATCATCCAGCATTGGATAGCACCGTCCCATCCATGCCGAGAAGCAGCGTTGGTTCCGCCCCGGCCGACGCACTGCTGGATACATACCCTGTGGATGACATCATAGAGAACACTAACTGTGAGCTACACTACAAAATGAAGAACATATCCATGAAGGTGGCGAACGCCGTTGCTTTTACAATTACCCCCAGAGCAACCTTCCATTGCGCCCCGATTCCAGAGGGCTATGCTCGTGTCTTGGTTGATGAGGTGGTGGGCCCATATTCGGGGCTAGAGCTTGACATTCCTGGAGGTGACGACGAGCAAACACTGGGAGAGGCCATACATTGTTTCATCCTATGGAAAAAGGATTGCATCATCTTTCGAAGTCCACCGACACCGCGTCTGCCGACTCCTCCTCGAAGTCCGCCACTGTGTTAGCAGACTCCCGCTCCTCCAAGTCCGCCACCGTGTCAGGCCACACCTCCTGCTTCAAGTCCGGCACAGCGTCAGGCCACACCTCCTGCTTCAAGTCCGACACCGTGTCAGGCCACACCTCCTGCTTCAAGTCTGGCACAGCGTCAGACCACTCCTCCTGCTCCAACTAAGCCACGTCAGTCGTCTCCGCCGCCTAAGCAATCGCAGAAGAGACACGCCGTAGCTATGGTGCATAGCAGTACGAGTCGATGTAGTACAGAAAGTACAGGCGGAGACAAGCGATATAAATATGGTCCAAGTAGCCTTGCTCCTCTTCCTCAGAGGCCTTACGACATGACCGAGGAGCAAAACGATGCAATAGTGCGGGCCGAAGTGGACGCTCATTTTTGACCGAAACCGGCAACGCCGCCGAGGGAGAAAGTGCCTGAGGAAAATATTGACCACTTCATTCGTATGGCTAGACCACCAGCTCCCAAGCCTGTTGACTCAGACTATGAGCGCCAAATCAAGAAGGCACATCGAGCACGACTACAGAAAGAAGCGAGCTCGAGCTCGAGCCAACAAGCAGCTGTCAAAAAAAGCGGGAAAACCGCTCCCCAGCTGGGAGAACAGGCGGCGCAATCGACCCCCCCGCTTGTTGTGCCAACAACACATGAGAGTACGCGCGCCCAATATTATTGTGGGCAAACCGTTTACATTCCCGAGCTGGGCGATGTGGTAATAACCGAGGAGCATATAATGCAGGCTGAAATGCTCAAGATCACTGTTGGACAACTCCTCGAGATCAAGCCCATGCCTCCGCTTAGAGAGGAGGAAATAAAACGGAAATATGTCCGGGGCCAACCTTTGGTCGAGCCCGAGGAGGTCAAGAACCTCCCAACGAGAATGTATGAATTGCATGATTGGTACATGAAAATTACCAAGATTTCCAATCGAGAGTCCCTCATGGTGCAAGTCGAGGAAGATCATTACTTCCATAAGAAAGCTCTGGCCATTGAGTATTCAGAACTATTTCAGTTATTCAATCAAGATGCACTCGACAAATCTATCGGCAGTTGCTATTGTCTGTAAGTGATTTCTTTCTGTAATTTAAGTCTCAAGCTAGCTCTAGTGCTCATTGATTGATCATTAATTACCTGTAATTATATATCCTCACTATATATTCTTTTCTGTGGTATTATGCAGGATGAAGATGTATGAAATGAAAAAAGCTAGACACTATGGCATTGGGTTCATTGACCCAAATACCGTTAATGAATACACATGGAAATTGAAATGGTGTAGACAAGATGTAGAGAAATGCATGCTAGAGTTCTTGAAGCGCCTCAATAGCAATGAAGATATACTACTTCCTTACAACTTCGAGTGAGTCACACTGTCTTGTACTACAAATTCTGTTTTTGCTTACTAGCTAGATGTTAATAAGTGTATAGGGTTCAGGGTTATAGTTGATTAGTGTTATGCACATGCCCGCTTAATTTATACATGCAAACGTATGCACATGCAGCTTCCACTGGATCTTGTTAGACATTAAAGTTGACGAAGGAAAAGTTGAAGTACTGGACTCACTATTTAAAAAAATAGTGACTACAGCATCGTGAAGGGGATAGTCGACAGGTTATTTCAATCATTATTAACTATATCTCGGCCTATTTAGTTCGTCATTTCCTGATATGAACTATTTTTAATAACCCCTTTATTAATTTTCTTTACCGGCGGGCAGGGCTTGGGCAAAGTACATCAAGGTGACTCCAGGAAAATGGCGACAAAAGCTATGTTGGTATCGACCCAAGGTAAGTAATTAAGTAGTACTAGCTAGCTAGCTACCATCTCTTTAATTCTTGTTTCAATACCATTAATTAATTAACATGCTTAATTAATTATTATCTGATTAAATTCTATTGTCGTAAAGGCCCTGAAGCAGGCGCCGGGGACTGAAGTGTGTGCATACTACGTTTGCGAGAACATTCGCATGATGGCGTACGAAAGGAGAAGATCTGATAGACAGGACTGGGTACGTTTGCCAGAACACTATTCACAAATCTTACATGATTGTCGATATCTAGTCACACAACTAATACACATGCATATTGATCTCCTTCTTAACAGTTCAAAGAGGTGCGGGACAAGCTCCTATCAGAGGAGCGCATACGAGCACTTCAAGAGGAAATAGCGGGATTTTTGCTCGACCAGGTCATAGATCCCAAAGAAGAATACTATTACCTGCTACCGCCCCCATGAACCACTTGTCATCGTGCTCCGAAGACACCAAGGCAACATGTAGGAGAAATTGTATATATATATATACATGTGTATGTGTGAATAATTAATGGTGGTTGTGAGACATTCGATTATATATATATGACCAGTTCTACGAGAAAATCTATTTATATATATGCATAACGTGTACAATATGTAGTATCGTAAAATACCAGCAAACAAAAAAGAATTAAATGGAAAACACAAAATTAATGGAAAAATAAAAATAAAAACCAAAACCCCCCAAACATTTAGTACCGGTTGGTGCTACCAACCGGTACTAATGGTCTACCAGCCCCGGGCCTGGCTCGTGCCACGTGGCACTTTAGCGCCGGTTCGTGCTGAACCGGTACTAAAGGGGGGCCTTTAGTCTCCACTCCATAGTGCCGGTTGCAGAACCGGCACTAAAGGCCCTTACGAACCGGTGATAAAGGCCTGTTCTACACTAGTGATGGTGGAGGGAAAGGTTGATGTTGGTCTTGGTCCTATTTGTAAGTTTCTCACACTACTCTTTTTATTGACGCATGATTCCTTACGAAATGGTAACACTATCTCTATTATAAACTGAACACTAATGAGAATTGTACTTAATACTTCTATGAGGACCACTTTTCTCAGCAGTTTTCCTTGTAATGTTTTCCTTCATTTCTAATGGACTGGTGAGATGCAACCTGCGTGGAATTCAAGGAAGAAGGGCACTTCGAACGAAGAAATTAGCTGGTTAGAACACTGTTTATTTCCCTTTGCCCTTTGCATAGTAGCGAGTACTCTGTAGTTTACCATTTCAAAAATACTTCTTCAAATCCATGGAAAATGTCCTATGCATGCACTGCTGATTGTAGCTGTAAGATGCTAAGATAGGAACGACGATGTAGGTTTATCCCTCCCATCAGATTTGTTCCTACAACTGAATCTCCATGATGCTATACTGCTTCTCTCTAATTGTTCCTACAACTGAATCATCCATCTAATTATTGCATCTAAGTATAACTGTCTTTGTCAGTTGCATAATGTCCATCATATGGAATAATGGTCTGATGTTTGTATTAGAATGGCTTGGCTATGTTTTATCTTTTTTGGGATCATTTTTTGTACCAGTACCATGCAGAATCATTTAGTGAAGGCTCTTGGCGTTTTTAATAATTATAGCTACTTCTCTATTTCTGCCCATAATGCATTACTCCGCAACTGTGGATTTTATTTCTTGGTTCCAAGTTCTGAATACGCATCAATCCAACATCTATTCTTGACCCTATAGATGAATTTATCTGTGGATGTTTATGCCCGGAAGGAGGAGGTATACCAATGATAGTTCGAATCAAACTAATAGAGGACGCTACCATCGATTATGGTGTCGAACGACTAAAATGTAATGAACTGGTAGTGCGACTGTTGACCTCCTTGAAACTAATCAAGTTCTTCGCTCCTGAACTCACGCAGTACACAAGCAACTCTTCTTTTATAACTGCAGACAAGTATGACTCCATACCCTTAAATTCCTTGCACTATTCTCAGGGTCGTTGAATACATAATGTAACCCCACATGAATGGTTACGAACTAGCTAAATTTTATTTATCTTCGATTCCCTACCAAAATATTCCTACTGCATATGTTAGGAAGGATCTATAAGAGTTGCTGCTACGTATATGTTGTTGAAACCTCCAATGTAGTTAATCTCCGGCTCTTATCATCTTTCTTTGTTCAAGCCATTGACAGAATGCTCTTAAATTTATGAACTGAATATAGTTCAAGATTTAGTGAAAATGCACAGTGATCTTCACAACTTATCTATTTCATTTTTTTGTGAGACTTCTTCAAAGATAATAATTTGGCAAAAAATAATGTTCAGTAGTCATGTTCCCCTTTTAATCACTGTACTTTAGTAATCTTGATATCTACAAAATCTTTGAAACCTGACACCACTCATGTAATTGGTCATTAATTTTTTGTCTTAAAGTCCCATGTCTTATCGCTAATTGCAGCATTGTTTTTCACCAGCGTGTCATAGATTCAGTTCTGCATGATGTGCTTGGTATAGGAGAAAATCAGTCTGCCAATATTATTTTCCTGCTATTTGATATACACATGTTTACAAAACTGTACCAGTTGCATGGATGTACCAATTGTTATCCAGCAAGCTTTGAAAGTTAACACAAAGAATCTGCACCCTAGGATAATTGCAAGGAAGGTGTGACCAAAACCACATCTACCTTTTCTAATGTTATTATCCTAGGTGATCCGCAGGACACGCACAGCCGCCACCACACCACACCGCAGAGACGGACGAGGATGTGATGCTGCTCCTTCTTGTGGTGTATGTGTCGGCGTGGCTTGCTGTAGTGAGGCATATCGTCGTGGGCAATGCTATTTGAAGACCATTCAAGTGATTTAAGAGAGAAGATGTCCAGAATGTAACGAGGTTGAAGATGGCGATCAAAAGATTGACGTATTAAGCGACTGTCAAGATGCCAATAATGCTTGCCCCCTGCCATTATTAGTAATACCATTGCTCTTCTTTATGAAATATTTCCTATTATATATTGACGCATCAACTATCGTTGCAGATTGTGGGATCCCTATTTACATGGATGACTCGGCGGCTGGCCTGTACAGAGTTGCTTTGCAAGCATGTGTTCCCAGCCACCTTATCAATTGTAGGCTTAGAATGATTTGCTTCGTCCCAAGTGTTGTTCGTCGACAATTACTTTGTATGTCCATGTCGATTCTGAATTTAGAGGACACATATGTTTTGGTAGGAAGTGTATTGTTCTTATGTTTTTTCCTGGTGTATATTGACTCATGCAGATTATGAAATCTCTATTTAATGGATCGCTCGGTGTTGTCCTGTATGAATGCATATGCTAAATCTGGATTCCTACTAACTTAACATTACCTGCTTGACCAAAATGTTGGGACCGGCACCCTCGCGTCGAGACGCGATCCCGATCTAGTCATCTGAGAATGGTCTTCCCGCAACGACAAGCCTCGTTGGTTCCCTACCCGGGTCACCTGGAGAAGGGCAAGGTCACCTTCCCCGAGCCCCTAGACTTGGACGTTGACAGCCTTTCGGCAGTACCGCCCGCGCTGACCGCTTCTCTCACGTACAGTTGCCCGGTTATGAAATCCCCCCAACAGGTTAGCATTGTCATGCCTTAGAGCAACTCCAACGAGCCGACCCAAACGGACGACGCTTTTGTCTGTTTTTTGTCCGTTTGGGTCGGCCAGGCGGACACAAACGTCCGGCGCTGTGTTTGGGTCGGAGCGAGCGCCCACCGCTGGTCCGACCCATTTTGTTGGCACGCTAAGAAAAAGTCTTGCAAGCATTTAAAAAATAAATACGTGCATTTAATTAAACGTAAAAGCCGGCCACGAAGGCCGGCGAAAGTCCACATTACATTAATTAAACACTATAAACTAGACGACGCGCTGCCCTAGGCGTCCTCGGCGGCGGCATCGTCTGCGTTGGGGCCGGTGAGGTCGATCAGCGTCGGCGCAGGGCCGGCCCAGGGGAACGCCGTGTTCCAGAGGGCGGCGATGTCGGGCTGCGCCGCCGTTGCCTGGGCCTGGCGCGCCTCCTCTTCGGCCTCGCGCTCGAGCATCTGCAGGCGATCGCCCTCCCGACGCTCCTCGGCCAGCCGAACGCGGCGCCAGTGGTCGAGGTAGGCCGCCTCCTGCTTCGTCGTCGCCCCGAGCCAGATCGGCGGAGCACTGACCCACTCGCGCACTACTCCGCTCCAGGAGTAGCGCTCGAGGTAGGCCGGTCCTCCGGCTCGGCTTTGGGCGGGGACGGCGGTGTCACCGGCGGCACGACGCAGTCGCCCGTCGTGGAGAGGGCCATGGCCTCCGCCATGGCAGCCTCAAAAGCCGCCTCATCCCCCTCCCTCCACCGCTCCTCCTCCTCGCTCTCCTTAATGGCCGCCTGGTAGGCGGCCTCGGCCTCCTGGTCCTCGTCGAGGACGACGAGTGCGGGCGGCGGTAGGCTGTGGTCGATGCCGCGGACAGCGCGTAGCCTTGCCTCCTCGTGCTCGAAGGCGAACCATCAAGCCCAGTTGGTCGAGTTGACGGCGTAGTGCTGTGACGCCCCCGATTTGACCGTACACTAATCATGCTCGCAAATGTGTACGATCAAGATCAGGGACTCACGGGAAGATATCACAACACAACTCTACAACATAAATAAGTCATACAAGCATCATAATACAAGCCAGGGGCCTCGAGGGCTCGAATACAAGTGCTCGATCATAGACGAGTCAGCGGAAGCAACAATATCTTAGTACAGACATAAGTTAAACAAGTTTGCCTTAAGAAGGCTAGCACAAACTGGGATACAGATCAAACGAGGCGCAGGCCTCCTGCCTGGGATCCTCCTAACTAACTCCTGGTCGTCGTCAGCGGCCTGCACGTAGTAGCAGGTACCTCCAGTGTAGTAGGAGTCGTCGTCGACGGTGGCGTCTGGATCCTGGGCTCCAGCATCTGGTTGCGACAACCAGATAGAAAGGAAAGGGGGAAAAGAGGAAGGAAAGCAACCGTGAGTACTCATCCAAAGTACTCGCAAGCAAGGAGCTACACTACATATGCATGGGTATATGTGTAAAGGGGCATATCAGTGGACTGAACTGCAGAATGCCAGAATAAGAGGGGGATAGCTAGTCCTGTCGAAGACTACGCTTCTGGCCATCTCCATCTTGCAGCATGTAGAAGAGAGTAGATTGAAGTCCTCCAAGTAGCATCGCATAGCATAATCCTAACCCGGCGATCCCCTCCTCGTCGCCCTGTTAGAGAGCGAACACCGGGTTGTATCTGGCACTTGCAAGGGTGTGTTTTATTAAGTATCCAGTTCTAGTTGTCATAAGGTCAAGGTACAACTCCGGGTCGTCCTTTTACCGAGGGACACGGCTATTCGAATAGATAAACTTCCCTGCAGGGGTGCACCACATAACCCAACACGCTCGATCCCATTTGGCCGGACACACTTTCCTGGGTCATGCCCGGCCTCGTAAGATCAACACGTCGCAGCCCCACCTAGGCTCAACAGAGAGGTCAGCACGCCGGTCTAAACCCTATGCGCGCAGGGGTCTGGGCCCATCGCCCATTGCACACCTGCACGTTGCGTACGCGGCCGGAAGCAGACCTAGCCCCCTTAATACAAGCGCGAGCTTACGGTCCAATGCGGCGCGCGCCACTCAGTTGCTGACGTCAAAAAGAGCTTCGGCTGATACCACGACGTCGAGTGCCCATAACTGTTCCCACGTAGTTGGTTAGTGCGTATAGACCAAATGGCCAGACTCAGATCAAATACCAAGATCTCGTTAAGCGTGTTAAGTATCCGTGAACGCCGACCAGGCCAGGCCTACCTCTCTCCTAGGTGGTCTCAACCTGCCCTGTCGCCCCGCCATAAAGTAACAGTCGAGGGCCATCAGGAACGCAGGCCCACCTCTACCGGGATGGAGCCACCTGTCCTTTCAGCCCCCTCACCAGAATCACTTGCAGGTACTCAACGAGCCGACCCGACTTTAGTCACTACATGTGTCATGTATATAAAGTACATAGTATACACCCGTGATCACCTCCCGAAGTGATCACGGCCCAGTAGTATAGCATGGCAGACGGACAAGAGTGTAGGGCCACTGATGGAACACTAGCATCCTATACTAAGCAGTAGGATAGCAGGTAAGGGTAACAACTGTAGCAACAATGACAGGCTATGCATCAGTATAGGATTAACCGAAAGCAGTAACATGCTACACTACTCTAATGCAAGCAGTATAGAGAAGGAATAGGCGATATCTGGTGATCAAGGGGGGGCTTACCTGGTTGCTCTGGCAAGTAGGAGGGGTCGTCTTCGATGTAGTCGAACACACGAACATCAGCAGCGGTCTCGGAGTCTACCGGAAAGAAGTAACGGAAGAGGAACACAATAAATAACAGAGCAATCAAATGTAACACAAAGCAAGACGCGGCGATACGTTGTGCTAGGGGTGACCTAACATAGGGATAGGTGATACCAGTGAAGGGGGAAGACATCCGGGAGAGTATCCCCGGTGTTTCACGTTTTCGGACAGATGAAACAAAGGGGGAAAGTTGCATGTTCGCTATGCTAGGGATGCGTGGCGGACGAACGGGCTGCGTATTCGGATTCGTCTCGTCGTTCTGAGCAACTTTCATGTAGAAAGTATTTTCATCTGAGCTACAGTTTATTTTATATGATTTTCAAAAGAATTTATTAATTTCTGGAATTTAATTAATTATTTAATTTAATTCGAAATTGGATTTATGACATCAGCATGATGTCATGCTGACGTGAGCAGTCAACAGGGGTTGACTGGTCAGCCTGACCAGTGGGTCCCACTTGTCAGTGACACATTTTAATTTAAACATATTAATTAACCTAATCATGATTAATTAAGGGTGGGCCCCACTATCATTAACTGATTAATTAATTAACTAACAGTTTAATTAGTTTAGTTATTTGATTAGTTTAATTAATCAAAATTAATTAAGTTAATTAATTCTTTAAATAATTAATTATTATTATTATTTATTTTTATTTATTTATATCTTTTTTTAAACGTTCTGGGGCGTGGGGCCCCCATGTCATAGGCACAGGGGGGTTTAACGGGCGCAACGGGTTGCAGGGCGGACGGCGCCATGAGCCCGACGGGGCAGACCCCGGGCATGCGGGCGACGGTCGCCGAGGCGCGGAGGGGTGAGGCCATCGCGGCAGGGCGGGGCAATGGGCAGGAACAGGGCGCGGGCGCCGGAGCGCCGGAGGTGGCCGCGGGCACGGCCGCGTCGCTGGTGCAAGGGGTGGGGGGCAGAAGCGGGGCGCCGCGGGCGGCTGCGGGTGCGCATCACAGGCGCATGCAGGGGGTGCTCGGCGCGGCCCCGAGCGGTGTGAAGGGGAGGAAGCGAGATGCGTGCGAGCGGAGGCACGATCGGGCGCATTCGTGCGGGGTCAGAGCAGGGGAAGGACGGCCGGGGTTCCTCACCGCAGGGGCCGTAGGGACTAGGCAGCGGGGCGTGAGGAGGAGGACGGGGAAGGCCTCGTTGACGGAGACGACGTCGATGATGGAGTCCGGTGGAGCAGCTCTAGCGAGGGGGTCGAGGAGGGGGACGGCGAGGCGACGTTCCAGGCGGTGGCGTCGGTTCCTGTGGCGACGGCGACGGCACGCTCCCGCTCCAGACCGAGAGGAGGGGGCGCCGAGGCTTCCTGGCGGCCGGCGGGGAAGAGGACGAGGACGCGAGGTCTGGCGGGGAGGCGGTCGAGGTCCGGCGAAGGGCAGCACCAGCGACGGGGCGCGGGGGAGGGGGTCGACGCGGGCGTCGAGGCGATGGGGGCGTCCGGCGACGGGGTCGGGGCGCAGGCGTCGCGAGGTGGGGGGAAGTGGGCTCGTCCCTGATCCAGATCGGATCAGGAAGGGGAGATGAGAGACGTGGGGAGTGGGGGGTGTGTGGTTAGGGTTCGACCGGGGTGGGGGTTATGGGAGAGTGGGGGGGTTGGCCGGTTGGGCCTTTGGCCCGGGGGGTTCTCATATTTTTCCTTTTTTGTATTGTTTTGTTTTCTGTTTTTTTTATTTTATTTCTTTACTGTTTTCATTTGAAGTTTCTTTTGTTTTAGTTTTATAAAATACCAATTGAGCACCTAAATTAATATCACTAATTAGTCCACTTCCACAATTATTTTGGCACACTATTAAAATAGTTATAATAATATAACTTTATAAAATGGCATTAAATTAATTATCTTGCCCTCTGTTTTGGTTGTTTTAGTGCATTTAAATATTATAAGAAATGTTCGTTTCTCCAACATTATTACTCATGAATTTATTCGTCACAGTTAGAACATTTTAGTTTTAATGTTTGAAAACTTTTATTGTTTGTTTGATTTTTAATTTGGACTTGAACCGGTTTCGAACTAACGCAAGATTAACAACAGTAACCATGGTGACATGGCATCATTAATATGGGATTACTGTAGCCTAATTATCCGGGCGTCACAATTCTCCTCCACTACAAGAAATCTCGTCCCGAGATTTAAGAGGTAGTGAAAGGGGGAAAGGTTTTGGTTACGAATCTAGCGGTTCTTCTCATCTTGGCTTGCTCTTCGCGAAGAAGTTGACCCCTGTCGTTGATGTCTTCATTTCTCTACTTCAGGTTATCTTGACGAAGTCGCATCCTTTCTTCGGGGTCTGTCTCGTACTTACGAATAGGTAAGGGGCAGTTCGACAATGATAGAATTCTATAAGGGTTAACCATCGGGGGTTATCCCATGAATGAACACTGGGGTATCTCTCGAGTTGGTCAAATGAAACACATCGAGAGCCAAGCAAGAAGGTATAGTAAGAAGTATCAAGCGGATAGGCAATCGTTCGATGCCCAATTAGGAGGTGAAAGGGTTTCACGGCACGAGAATAAGTATTGCGTCTGATACCAGAGTAGATCACTAGGAAGGTGGCTTGCGAATTACATATCAAGTCCAGTGCGAGGAATATCTTTGGCAACAGGGTGTACAGGAGAGTTAGGTTTCGATCCAGTGGAACTTGTGGATTATGGGCCCACCATGTGGGTTAAAGACAGAAAGAGTGGTGTCATCTTGCACGGTTATGATAACCATGCAGGTCAGACCATAACCTGTCGGTTATGTCGGCAACAGCGTCGGTACCAAGGGCGGGGAACGAAGAGAACCATTTTCCTGCTCGTTGAACGAGGCGGACCAATAGGCAAGGTTCTCGTCCATCGGTGGTTACCGGAATGTCATCAACAAAAGTAACAGGGTCTTACGGACAGAATTGCACACTCAGGTGTTAACATAAGCAGGGGATTAATACTGCTTAGATCATAATGATCACCAGAAAGGTTAGAAAAAACAATGGAAAGGAAAAGGTGTTTATCAAATTAAGAAAACAATGGAAAGGAAAATGTGTTTAAACACATATTTCAGGGGTATATCCTTCCCAAGGGCAAGCAAAGCATGATATCCATGACGGGATATAACGTAGAAAACCCTTTAGGTAAGGGGAGAGTAATTTCATGACATTACCCATACAACGGTGTTTGGATAATTGAGCAAGAAACATTTAGCATTGAGCTGCAAATGCTTTTATTGAAAATCGGAGTTCCACAGACATGCTTCGAGATAGCATTGACAAGGTGTTCAAGCAAAGGTCGGACTTGGATACACAACGGATTCATCAGGAGCAACTTATAAAATAAGACCTACAATTTCCTCTAGGAAGAAAGGTTATCCTTGCAAAAGAAATCATAATGATAGGTCCTCCAGCCAGGGTGCTAGGCATGACATCATATTACCGGGTCATCAAAGGACCAACATCATAACTCCTAGATAGTTGTCCCAACCATCATATCTGACCGAGATTCAGATCCGATTGGTGTCATGATACCTCAGACTCAGGATGCCTGAGAAGAAAAGGTGCAACACAAATTGACGAGATGACAATGTAAGATCCTCAAGAAATGAACTATGGAAGCGAGTTCCGAAACAAGAGTTCATCAGTAAACCAACGAGAGGATGAGGAGGTGGCTGATGGAATCAGCGGCAATTCATCGAGATTAACAAAAGATGGATTTCCACAATTATGTGAACAAGGAGATAACATTTGTCAGATCAAATGGTATAATGATGTATGCTCGAGGAAAACATACACAATTAAACAATGGTTGAAAAGTACACCCGAAATATGGGTTTAGGTAGCATGATCAATGTTAGAATGGTGACTTGATAACCAAAAGACTTAGAATGAAACTATCGGCCATTGACTTCAAAGCAATAGGGTTGCTAGAAGTTTTAGAAGCCGAACAACACAGTTCACCTGTTGGTATCCCGGTTAGAATCAACACGTGAACCTGGAAATGAATGGAGATGGCGAGAAGTAATACTATATCTGGAATTCTTAAGAGGTGGGGCAATCCTCACAACATCCTTGACATGAAGGACAGTAATACTTAAATGTCGAACATAACATAAGCTAGATAGGAAAGAGCTCCATAACATGATCAAGTCTGAATTGGAGGGGGGGCAATAACGTTGCCGATGATAACACAAATCATCGAGGGGTAAGGATGGTATTTCTCATCCTGAATTTCGACTCATATCCTGGAAGAGCTCAAAATGTTGGTGCTGATCACGACACATTTGTCGAGAGATTTCATGAAGATGTAATCTATCGGCGATGACATCAAGTTAGGGGAATGATGAAAGCGAAAGGTTATTGGAACCACGAGTAGGACACAAACTCGAAATCAAGTTTGCTGTTCAAGGAGAAGTGATATGACGAGGAAGATCGATTGTAAGATTAGCTCACCGTCGCAATTTGTGCGCGGGGAAGGACCAGGTAGCACAGTTAAAATTGGCACGATAATGACATAGCCGAGCAGGCTAGGGATGACGTGATCGAGTACGAACTCGTAAGCAAAGGAGATTACTAAGAGTTGTTTAATCGTGATGCGGACTCGATTCAGTTATCGATGTCCTTGAGTGTTTAAGAACTCAGAGCCCGTGAAAAATTGGAATCAATGAGAATGTAATACTTGATGGAGAACTCATAGGAAGTTATGCAGTTCCGTGATAATCTCGAGATACCAGGGGGTAATACTCGACGACAAACCAAAGTAGAGGTTGGACTGGGGTATTGCTCTTACAGAAGACAAGTGCTTAAATTTGTACGAGAAATGGTATTTAAAGGAGAACATGGTCGGAACCACGATTGCAAAAGGCCAGATCCCAGATATAAGATGAACTTATACCAAGGGAATAATTAATTTAAGAGAAGCTTTAATGATAAGAGCTACATCGTGTCCATGGGCATGAACGCAAAGTTCAAGGTCGACTCCCACCTCTTCAATGCATAACCTTTCATTCACTTCTCGCGTTTGATGAAGTTGCAGTGTTGAAAATTTTATCTGGCAAAATACCAGAAGAGTATGACTCATGAAATCTTTCGAGTTCACACATATTATGGAAGGCATAGGTTCAACCCATCGGGGCATCGTGGAAACATATACCACAAGCTTCAATAGTAAATATCACCAGCTCGAAAGCAGAGCATGGTTGGCCAAATCAAGGAATAGGATTTACCAAAGGCATTATGTATCAGGGAAAGAACTTCCAAAGTGATTGAATCTGAAGGACGTTGTCGGATAAAATCCAACAAGGTTCTGATGGTCCATAAAGGATCTGAGGTGAGTATCGGCACACAACCCGAGGAAAAATCAATGCAAAGACCTTGGATTATAGAAACAACTAAGTAACTTAGAGCTCAATTGCAAAGGAATTATGATTTACAAAGCGAAGGATCAGAAACAGACGCTCTGATCAAGGATGGATAAGTTCAATAGACATAGGGGCACAATCGACGACAATTTGATTGGCGAGAACCAGCTCACGTTTCAAATGACGTCTAAGCCGGAAGGATGAATTCTAGGATCTGATTGAGAATTGCGAGCATTCGCAACAAATTGAATCTACGGACTCAAAATGATAATGACAAGAGATGCCAATAAGATTACGAGACTTAATATTAATCATAATGCAAGTAAGCAAGAATTTCAAGAGCAAAAAGGCTCCTGAGGATTTTCGGAAGATCGAATGGTATTTTGAACACTTTTGTGAAATACTTGAAACAACTGGGGATGAGCGGATACTCGGTAAGTGCGAGAATTATCCGTAGGGGTATTCAGGTGACAAGGAACAACAAGGCAGTAAGCTCAAGGATTCTCGGAACAACAGAGATAATTTCGGGGTATCTTGTAATAACAAGATCAACTAGGAAACATTGTATGAATGGCGAGTATACGTGGTTATCCATAGGAGTTCATCGATGAAAGGGAATTGCAAAAGCGATGAACACAAGTTCTCGGGTTATCAGCGGAGAGTATCTTCCGGGTCTTCACGTGCAGCAGACGATCATCAGTAATAAGGGGCTCTCCAGGTGAAAGTGATAACGAGATCCTAATGTTAGATTTAGTAAAATCATTTAACCCGAATAGAAGAGATATCAGAGTCCTAGAGTAAGGATCGAGGAGTAAAAGATCCTAATACCACCCAATGGCGACGTGGGCCCGTAAGCCACACAGCCATGTTAGTAAAAGTTTTTCAATGACTAGACTCGACTTCGGCCAAGGAGTTGGAAAGGGGGATTCCCACAGGCAGTTGGCTCTGATACCAACTTGTGACGCCCCCGATTTGACCGTACACTAATCATGCACGCAAATATGTACGATCAAGATCAGGGACTCACGGGAAGATATCACAACACAACTCTACAACATAAATAAGTCATACAAGCATCATAATACAAGCCAGGGGCCTCGAGGGCTCGAATACAAGTGCTCGATTATAGACGAGTCAGCGGAAGCAACAATATCTGAGTACAGGCATAAGTTAAACAAGATTGCCTTAAGAAGCTAGCACAAACTGGGATACAGATCGAACGAGGCGCAGGCCTCCTGCCTGGGATCCTCCTAACTAACTCCTGGTCGTCGTCAGCGGCCTGCACGTAGTAGCAGGCACCTCCAGTGTAGTAGGAGTCGTCGTCGACGGTGGCGTCTGGCTCCTGGGCTCCAGCATCTGGTTGCGACAACCAGATAGAAAGGAAAGGGGGAAAAGAGGAAGGAAAGCAACCGTGAGTACTCATCCAAAGTACTCGCAAGCAAGGAGCTACACTACATATGCATGGGTATATGTGTAAAGGGGCATATCAGTGGACTGAACTGCAGAATGCCAGAATAAGAGGGGGATAGCTAGTCCTGTCGAAGACTACGCTTCTGGCCATCTCCATCTTGCAGCATGTAGAAGAGAGTAGATTGAAGTCCTCCAAGTAGCATCGCATAGCATAATCCTAACCCGGCGATCCCCTCCTCGTCGCCCTGTTAGAGAGCGAACACCGGGTTGTATCTGGCACTTGGAAGGGTGTGTTTTATTAAGTATCCGGTTCTAGTTGTCATAAGGTCAAGGTACAACTCTGGGTCGTCCTTTTACCGAGGGACACGGCTATTCGAATAGATAAACTTCCCTGCAGGGGTGCACCACATAACCCAACACGCTCGATCCCATTTGGCCGGACACACTTTCCTGGGTCATGCCCGGCCTCGTAAGATCAACACGTCGCAGCCCCACCTAGGCTCAACAGAGAGGTCAGCACGCCGGTCTAAACCCTATGCGCACAGGGGTCTGGGCCCATCGCCCATTGCACACCTGCACGTTGCGTACGCGGCCGGAAGCAGACCTAGCCCCCTTAATACAAGCGCGAGCTTAAGGTCCAATGCGGCGCGCGCCACTCAGTTGCTGACGTCAAAAAGAGCTTCGGTTGATACCACGACGTCGAGTGCCCATAACTGTTCCCGCGTAGTTGGTTAGTGCGTATAGACCAAATGGTCAGACTCAGATCAAATACCAAGCTCTCGTTAAGCGTGTTAAGTATCCGCGAACGCCGACCAGGGCCAGGCCCACCTCTCTCCTAGGTGGTCTCAACCTGCCCTGTCGCTCCGCCATAAAGTAACAGTCGGGGGCCGTCAGGAACCCAGGCCCACCTCTACCGGGATGGAGCCACCTGTCCTTTCAGCCCCCTCACCAGAATCACTTGCGGGTACTCAACGAGCCGACCCGACTTTAGTCACCACATGTGTCATGTATATAAAGTACATAGTATATACCCGTGATCACTTCCCGAAGTGATCACGACCCAGTAGTATAGCATGGCAGATGGACAAGAGTGTAGGGCCACTGATGGAACACCAGCATCCTATACTAAGCAGTAGGATAGCAGGTAAGGGTAACAACTGTAGCAACAATGACAGGCTATGCATCAGTATAGGATTAACCAAAAGCAGTAACATGCTACACTACTCTAATGCAAGAAGTATAGAGAAGGAATAGGCGATATCTGGTGATTAAGGGTGGGGGGCTTGCCTGGTTGCTCTGGCAAGTAGGAGGGGTCGTCTTCGATGTAGTCGAACACACGAACATCAGCAGCGGTCTCGGAGTCTACCGGAAAGAAGTAACGGAGGGGGAACACAATAAATAACAAAGCAATCAAATTAACACAAAGCAAGACACGGCGATATGTTGTGCTAGGGGTGACCTAACGTAGGGATAAGTGATACCGGTGAAGGGGGAAGACATCCGGGAGAGTATCCCCGGTGTTTCACGTTTTCGGACAGATGAAACAAAGAGGGAAAGTTGCATGTTTGCTATGCTAGGGATGCGTGGCGGACGAACGGGTTGCGTATCCGGATTCGTCTCGTCGTTCTGAGCAACTTTCATGTAGAAAGTATTTTCATCTGAGCTACGGTTTATTTTATATGATTTTCAAAAGAATTTATTAATTTCTGGAATTTAATTAATTATTTAATTTAATTCGAAATTGGATTTATGACATCAGCATGATGTCATGCTAACGTCAGCAGTCAACAGGGGTTTACTGGTCAGCCTGACCAGTGGGTCCCACTGGTGAGTGACACATTTTAATTTAAACATATTAATTAACCTAATCAGGATTAATTAAGGGTGGGCCCCACTCTCATTAACTGATTAATTAATTAACTAACAGTTTATTTAGTTTAGTTATTTGATTAGTTTAATTAATCAAAATTAATTAAGTTAATTAATTCTTTAAATAATTAATTATTTTTATTTATTTTTATTTTTTATATCTTTTTTTAAACGTTCTGGGGGCGTGGGGCCCCCATGTCATAGGCACAGGGGGGTTTAACGGGCGCAACGGGTTGCTGGGCGGACGGCGCCATGAGCCCGACGGGGCAGACCCCGGGCATGCGGGCGACGGTCGCCGAGGCGCGGAGGGGTGAGGCCATCGCGGCAAGGCGGGGCAAGGGGCAGGAACAGGGCGTGGGCGCCGGAGCGCCGGAGGTGGCCACGGGCACGGCGGCGTCGCTGGCGCAAGGGGTGGGGGGCAGAAGCGGGGCGCCGTCCGGCGGGCGCGGGCGGCTGCGGGTGCGCATCACAGGCGCGTGCAGGGGGTGCTCGGCGCGGCCCCGAGCGGCGTGAAGGGGAGGAAGCGAGATGCGTGCGAGCGGAGGCACAATCGGGCGCATTCGTGCGGGGTCAAAGCAGGGGAAGGACGGTCGGGGTTCCTCACCGCGGGGGCCGTAGGGACTAGGCAGCGGGGCGTGAGGAGGAGGACGGGGAAGGCCTCGTTGACGGAGGCGACGTCGACGATGGAGTCCGGTGGAGCAGCTCCAGCGAGGGGGTCGAGGAGGGGGACGGCGAGGCGAAGTTCCAGGCGGTGGCGTCGGTTGCTGTGGCGACGGCGACGCCACGCTCCCGCTCCAAACCGAGAGGAGGGGGCGCCGAGGCTTGCTGGCGGCCGGCGGGGAAGAGGACGAGGACGCGAGGTCCGGCGAGGAGGCGGTCGAGGTCCGGCGAAGGGCAGCACCAGCGACGGGGCGCGGGGGAGGGGGGTCGACGCGGGCGTCGAGGCGATGGGGGCGTCCGGCGACGGGGTCGGGGCGCAGGCGTCGCGAGGTGGGGGGGAAGTGGGCTCGTCCCTGATCCAGATCGAATCGGGAAGGGGAGATGAGAGACGTGGGGAGTGGGGAGTGGGGGGGTGTGCGGTTAGGGTTCGACCGGGGTAGGGGGTTATGGTAGAGTGGGGGGGTTGGCCGGTTGGGCCTTTGCCCAGTTGGGCTGGCCAGCCTGTGAGCTGGGCCGGTTGGCCCGGGGGGGTTCTCATCTTTTTCCTTTTTTTGTATTGTTTTGTTTTCTGTTTTTTTTATTTTATTTCTTTACTGTTTTCATTTGAAGTTTCTTTTGTTTTAGTTTTATAAAATACCAATTGAGCACCTAAATTAATATCACTAATTAGTCCACTGCCACAATTATTTTGGCACACTATTAAAATAGTTATAATAATATAACTTTATAAAATGGCATTAAATTAATTATCTTGCCCTCTGTTTTGGTCGTTTTAGTGCATTTAAATATTATAAGAAATGTTCGTTTCTCCAACATTATTACTCATGAATTTATTCGTCACAGTTAGAACATTTTAGTTTTAATGTTTGAAAACTTTTATTGTTTGTTTGATTTTTAATTTGGACTTGAACCGGTTTCGAACTAACGCAAGATTAACAACATTAACCATGGTGACATGGCATCATTAATATGGGATTACTGTAGCCTAATTATCCGGGCGTCACAAGTGCGCTTCGACGCGCTGCTCCGGTGTCAGCAACGCCCGCCGGCGCCGCACCTCCTTCGCATGGGCCTTCGCCATCCGCGACGCCGCCAGCACTGGGATCCTCTCCGGATCCAAATGCCAGTCATGCGGCAGCGTCGCGTCGGGGTACGGCAGAGGCACGCGGTGGTGCCAGTGCCACTCGGCCTGGTGCAACGGCACATTGATGCGCTGCCTCTGCCGGGGAGCGCGCGGCGGCGCGGGAAGGGCGGGGAGGGAGGGGGAATGGCGGGCGGGGGCCTTGCCCTTGCGGCTACTGCCGATGCCGGAGAAGAAGCCCATACTGGCGGTGGCTAGGGTTGTCGTCGGCGTGGGGGCAGGGATGGCCAGATGGGGATGGGGCAAGTGGCAGTGGATGAGGACGGCCCCGTCGCACGCCCGGCTTAAAAAAGGACGACCGCCGTCGCTGACGCGTGGGCCCAAGGTGGGCGGTCGTCATAGATAATGTTGACCGTCATAGTTGGACGGCCGCCAGGTGGGGACGCGGCGGACGGCGAGGAGACACGCGGCGCGTCCGCTTCGCGTCCGCACCGACGCATTCCAGGCGCAATTTTGGGCCGGAAATGGGTCGGACGCCGGGCGGACACGATTTGAGTTTGGGTCGGCGCGTTGTGCCGCCACTTTTGTCCGCGCCGACCCAAACGGACGCGGGCGGACGAAATGGGTCGCCCTATTGGAGTTGCTCTTATGTACACTTTTTTTTCGAGTGAAATGGGAGTTTTATTTCAAAAGTGTAGAGTTACAATCAGCCGACAAAAGTTCAGCTATACATGGATGACCTCTGCGAAGCCAACAAGCCGTACTATGATCAGTTCTACCATGATTTGACAGATAATCTGCTACTCTATTCTGGTATACCGATCGGTCCAACTCATTAGAAGTTAGAACAGACAGTGTCGTTGTCGAATCCAATTGAACAACCACCGGAAGAGTAGTATGCTTGACAGACAGTGCCATCCCCTCCATTATCGCATGTAACTCCGCCTCAAGAGCATCGTTGCAATGAAATAAGTGACGGTGTGCCGAGAAAATAACACTCCCGTCCCAGTTCCGAAGTATCATGCCTGGCCCTGCTGCCCGTCTTCTGCCAAAAAGGAACCATCCACTAATAAAGCTACCTTGCCCGGCACCGGCGGCGGCCATGGTTTGTACGACGCTTTGGCTTTTTTAATTGGTACCGTCAACCACTCCTCCTTCCCCATTTTTCCTTTCACAATCTCTTTTGTACTATACTTATTTGCCTGCTGAATTGATTTCAAATAACTGTCCAGAAACTCTACTGAGACCTCCACCGGAGCAGCATCCTTACCATGTGTTAAATCTGTACGAACTTGCCACACTCGCCAGACTAACATAATTATCATATCCCGCACTTTGTCCGAACAATTTGCAAGTACGTTCAGCAGCCACTCTTCTCCATTGTCCAGCAAGTACTCGTTCCCCGGCAAAGGCCACCTAGTGAAAGCTGAATAAAACTGTTGCTTATTGATGATTTGGTGCGGCATACAAGAGTATATAAGAGGGTACAAACCGACTTGGGGTAGGGGTACAAAACTGAATTGGACTAGAAGTCGTATACCATAATGACTACTCTAACATCCCCCCGCGGTATCAACGGCAGGCTCGACGATGTTGAGACTGAAACAGATATCTTGAAACGGCTTAGTAGGCAGTGCCTTGGTGAAAATGTCAGCAAACTGAGCCGTAGAGGGAACATGAAGCACCCGAACCTGACCAAGAGCAACCTTTTCACGAACAAAATGAATATCAATCTCAATATGCTTTGTGCGTCGGTGTTGAACTGGATTGCTGGTCATGTAGACTGCTGATATGTTGTCACAGTAGACAATAGTGGCCTGCTCAATAGGCCTGTGTAGCTCGGAGAGTAACTGCCGAATCCATATGGTATCTGCAACGGCATGTGCCACAGCGCGATACTCAGCCTCGGCCGACGAACGTGAGACTGTAACCTGTCTTTTCGAAGACCAAGAAATCAAATTGTTACCAAGAAAAACACAAAAACCGGAAGTGGACCTTCAAGTGTCAGGACAACCAGCCCAGTCTGCATCAGAGTATGCGGTAAGCGAGTTTGGAGAAGAATTATTGAGGTGGAGACCATGATTGAGAGTTCCTTTTAAATACCGAAGAATGCGTTTAACATGATTATAGTGAGGAACCCGGGGATCATGCATATAGAGACATGCTTGTTGAACAGCAAAAGAGATTTCAGGACGAGTAATGGTGAGATATTGGAGAGCACCTGTTAGGCTACGATAGAGAGTAGGATCGGAAAAGGGTTCACCGGTAGCCGAAAGTTTAAAACTAGTATCGACAGGAGTGCGAGATGATTGACAGTCAAGCATACCAGCACGATTAAGAAGATCAAGAATATACTGGCGTTGGGAAAGAAAAAGGCTGGAGGAATCTCGAACAACAGCAATGCCTAAGAAATGATGAAGGAGTCCTAGGTCAGTCATAGAAAATTCAGATCTAAGAAGAGAGACAATATGATCTAAGAACTTTTGAGAGGAGGCGGTAAGAATGATATCATCTACATAGAGAAGTAAATAGGCAGTGTCAGAAGTTTGATGATACACAAAAAGAGAGGTGTCGGAGAGAGATGGAGTGAAGCCTATTGTTTGAATGAAGGAGGAGAAGCGTTGAAACAAAGCTCGTGGGGCCTGTTTAAGACCGTAGAGAGATTTCTGAAGAAGACATACATGAGTTGGAAAGGATGGATTTTCAAAACCCAGAGGTTGCTGGCAGTAGACAGTTTCTTGAAGGGAACCATGGAGGAAAGCATTTTTAACATCAAGTTGGTGAATGGGCCATGAAGAGGAGACAGCAACACTAAGAACGGTGCGAATGGTGCCAGGTTTAACAACAGGAGAGAAGGTTTCTTCGTAATCAATTCCTTGTTGCTGAGAAAAGCCACGACAAACCCACCTGGCTTTATATCGTGAGAGGCTCCCATCGGAGTGGAACTTTTGGCGAAAAATCCATTTGCCACAAACAATATTTGTATTGGGAGGACGAGGAACAAGTTGCCAGGTGTTGTTTTGAAGTAAAGCATTATATTCTTCTTGCATGGCAGCGGCCCAATTGGGATCAAGTAGAGCAGTTTTGTAATTCTTTGGAAGAGAAGTGAGAGATACGGAGGTATGAAGGTTTAGGCGGTCTTGGGGTTGATGAAATCCTGATTTGGCCCTAGTACGCATGCGATGATCATTAATCGGGGCTGCTGTAGGAATAGCACGAGGGGGTAAGGTGGGTACTGGTGAGTCCGGCGCAACGGAAGAGTCGGACGAAGGAGTAGGGCTGGGTGGTGGAGTGGGAGCAGGGCTGGGTGGTGGAGTGGGAGTAGGGGCCGGGGGTGTTGGGGAGGAAGCAGGGGTCGGGGGAGTTGGAGACGTCTCGGGTGGGGTGAGTGTATGGTTGGGATTGGCTATGGTGGGTGTTAATGGTGGTGGTGATAAGTTGTGTTCGGCAGGTAGGGGAGTATATAGTTGGAAAGGACAGGGAGAGGGGGTGTTTGCGGAGCTAGGGGTGTTGGATGGTGTAGTAGTGCGTTGTGAGAAAGGAAAAATGTGCTCAGCAAACGTGACATGACGAGAGACATGAACGTGTCCGGTGTGAAGGTCGAGACAGCGATAGCCTTTGTGCTCGTCAGAGAAGCCGAGAAAAGCACATGGGATAGAGCGTGGTGACAATTTATTTGCAGAAGTGGCGTAGGCATTGGGAAAACAGAGACAGCCGAAAACACGAACTGCGGAGTAGTCGGGGTGGGAAAGAAAGAGGGGATAATAGGGAGTAGTGTTGGGTTTAGTTTTAGAAGGTCGAATATTTAGAAGAAAGGTGGCCATGTGTAGGGCTTCAGCCCAAAACTTGGGAGGCATAGATGATTGAATGAGGAGAGTGCGAACTATATCATTGAGGGTGCGAAGAGAGCGTTCTGCTTTACCATTTTGAGGGGAGGTGTAGGGACATGAGAACCTAAGCAGGATGCCATGTTGTAAGAAGAAAGTACGATTTTTAATGTTATCAAACTCGCGACCATTGTCACATTGGATAAAGCGAATTGGGAGGAAGAAGTGAACACACATAGCGTTGAAAATTGAGGAAAAGAGAATGGACCTCGGATTTGTTGCGTAGAGGAAAAGTCCAGACAAAGTGGGTGAAATCATCTAGGATAACAAGGTAGTATTTAAAACCCGAAATACTTGCAATGGGAGAGGTCCATAAATCACAATGTATTAATTCAAAGGGATAAGTGCTACAAGAACTAGAGGAACTAAAGGGAAGATGCACATGTTTGCCTAATTGACAAGACTCGCAAAACACAGAATTATGAGAGTCCCTATGACATGGTATGGTAAATTCACTAAGCATAGAAGCTAAGACGGCGGGGTTGGGATGGCCCAAGCGACGATGCCAGAGATCGACGGAGGCCAGCATGGATGTTGGAGGGGTGGCGGCAGGAACTCCATTAAGAGAATAAAGATCACCGGAGCTATTGAAGCGAGCGATCTCGGCCTTGGTCAGGTAATCCTTCACGGATAAACCAAAAGGGTCAAATTCAGCCGAAACTAGATTGTCGCAAGTAAATTGGCGAACAGAGATAAGATTTATAATGAGGGCGGGTGCAACTAGAACATCGCGAAGTAAAAGAGGTTTGGTGGAAGAGGGAAGTTGAGCCTGACCAACACAATATATAGGAATAGATGATCCATCTCCAAGGATAATGGAAGGGAAAGGAGATTTAGTGCAAGAAGATAACCAATTACTAGATGCAGACATATGACTAGAGGCCCCTGAATCAAAGATCCAATCCGTACCTGAGTTTCCTTGTGCAGCAAAGTTATTCATGGCCTGGAGAAAGGCAGCTTGATCCCAGCTCGGCGTCGCAGGTGAGGGTGGCGTCGGAAGCGGTGCCGGCGGATACGATGGTGAAGGCAGTAGGGCCGGCTGGGGAGTGTAGTAGGCATTGGCCAGCTGTGGTGGGGGTGGCGTCGGGAGCAGGACCGGCTGAGGTGTGTAGTAGGCGCCGCCGTCGGTGCTGTAATGACCATAAGGAGCATACGTCGGGGCGGCGTGATAGGCATTGGCCGGCTGTCGAGGGTTGAGAACCCCGGGAGCACCTGTAGGCGGCCGAAGGCCGGGTTGCCAGGCACCTGAGTATGCCGGCGGAGCACCGAGGGTGGACGGAGCGGACCAGGGCATGGGCCATGCTTGAACAAGCCCCGTCCAAGGATCATGAGGAGGCCGCCGTGCAACCGCAGATGGAGCACTGGTGGGTGGTGCAGGACTCGGTGTTGGGGATGTCGTAGGCGGAACCGAACGAGTCGACGGCGGCCTGTAGATAGGGTTTTTGCCGCGGTAGTTCGGATTAGGACGCCAGCCTGGGGGCGGTTCAACAGATGACGATGCGGACGGCCCGGCGGCAGGAGCCGGCCTGGAAGGCGGCGCTGGTGTAGACGACAGAGGAGGACGAGCCGCAGCATGAAAGACCTTGGGGCGAGAGTCCTTGCGAGCTTGTGTTTCCGCCATGAGTTGTAGCAAGGAACGAACTTTAGCGAAGGTAGGAGGGGGCCATATCATCGGTATGAACGAGGCTTGCTTGTCAAAGTCTTCGCTGAGGCCGACGACGACGATATTGATTAGCTGTGAGTCGCTAACTGTATCGCCGAGTTCGCGGAGCTCATCACCAATGGTCTTAACGCGCTGGCAGAACAGGTTCACCGGGGCGTCTCCTTGCACCATATTGCGAAGCTCGGTGTGGAGAGCGTTTTTCCGAGCGTCGGTGTTGCTTTGGAAGAGCTGACGGAGGGAGTGCCAGATGTTGGCAGCGGTGGCGCCGTCGTGATCGAGCATATTGAAGATCTCGGTGGTGATGCGGGTGTAGAACCACTTGACGATCGCGAGATCGTCTTTCAACCATTGCGGATCGTCGGGGCGGGGAAGACAGTTGGCTGCGACATGCGAGCGCAGGTTGCAGCGGCCGAGGTGGAGATCGAAGAGATGTCTCCAATGATAGTAGTTGTGGGCGGCGAGATCAAGAACTATGGGGATGTAGATGTAGGGGCTGACGTCGAAGATTGTGTCAGCAAGAGATATTGGTGCGGCGAGAATCGGTGCAGGGTAGTTTTGTGGAGCTATGGTGAGGGCCGAGAAAGAAGCGGCCGCGGCGTTGGCAGCCTTGGCGATGAGTGCGGCCCGGCGCTCGAAGTAGCCGGGCGGCGGCGGCGGCGGTGACGTTGGCGGAGCCATACCCTAAACCCTGGGACCGGTATCTGATACCATGAAAGCTGAATAAAACTGTTGCTTATTGATGATTTGGTGCGGCATACAACAGTATATAAAAGGGTACAAACCGACTTGAGGTAGGGGTACAAAACTGGCTTGAACTAGAAGTCGTATACCATAATGACTACTCTAACACCTAAAACGCATGCCATTCCACAACGCCATTGCCTCTGTACACGCAATTAGTGCATGGAAAGAGCTGTCCTCTTCTAATCCACAAAGTGGGCAAGTAGCACTAGTACGTAAGTGCCTATACTGCATGCACTTATGGGTAGCCAGTGCCCCAGTGACCGCCTTCCATGCAAGAATTTTCATTTTTTGCGGCACTCCAGCCCGCCAAATCAGGTTCCATATAGGCCTATTTTCATCAGGCTGACCGCTAGAAGCCTCACCAGCATGAAGCTCCTCGTGATGCTGCATAGCTAGATGATAGGCACTTCGAACAGAAAATCTACCATTCCTCTGCGGCTGCCGAGCAATGAAATCCTCTCGGCTTCGCGCAGAAGTCCGGATTTTCAAAATTTCCTGAACATCCAAAGGCCAAAAGTGTTCTCTGACCAGCTATGTGTTCCAAACCCCATTGCCGTTCAAAAAATCCAAGACTCGGTTTCGTCGACAATTACATTTGGGTGTGACTGGCCGAAAAGACGTACCCCGAGGAATCCATGGATCACGCCAAGTACGGATTTGAGAGCCACACCCCATCCTCCATGTGAAACCTTTCTTTACAAGCTCAAGCCCATGTTTAATTCCTCTCCAAACAGCGGAAGCATTACCTGTAAACACCGTATCCATGAGATTTCCATTAGGGAAATACTTCGCCCTAAGTAGTCGAGAACATAAGCTATCTGGAAACTCCGGTAAACGCTAAGCTTGTTTGGCCAACAAAGCTTGGTTAAAGGCACGCATGTCTCTAAATCCCATGCCGCCCTTGGACTTTGGCAAAATCATCTTATCCCAACTCAGCCATGACATTTTTCTTTTGCCCTTCTCAACACCCCACCAGTACTGTCGCATCAAGTGATTCATTTCATCACAAATGGAAGCTGGCAGTCGAAATACGCTCATCACATAAGTGGGTATTGCCTGAGCCACAAACTTAATCAAAATCTCCTTACTCCCAAAAGACATGTATTGTTCACTCCAATCAACCAAAATTTTGCTTAACCTCTCTAGTATAGATTCAAATCTTCCCTTATGCATTCTTCCATCCGGGACCGGAGGACCTGGATACTTAGGGTCAAAAACCTCCCGAGTTACTTCAAGAATATGCCTTCTGTACACTTGCCTTGCTCTGGCTACGAGCTTGGACGTAGAGGGGTCAGCGAGGGCAGCTTCCTTCGCGTCGGGAGCCAAGAGCGAAGGATCGGAGTTGGGCATGGCCCTGAAGAGGCACTCCTAGTGACCCCGTCGGATGGGGTTAGCGGAGCGCACTTCTATGGCCGTGTAGTTGAAGATCTCTGCCGGCTTTGCCGGGAGCCGCGCGGGTCTCATCGCCTCACGCTCCGCCGGGGTGGAGTCGTGGACGATGCGCAATGCGAGGCGGGGGCAACACAATGACAGGAAACACGAGCCTAACCTGTGGGGCCAGAAACTAATTGTGCGGACGAAACCAGGGAATGGCGAATGCGGCACACAGAGAGCACAAAGCATAAAAGAGCACATATCAACAGAAAACGAAAGTATTCTAAAAAACAAAGAAAGTGAACATGCGTACCACCGACACAATCAACGCTGCTCAACCAACAGCGACGCTATGTTGAGAGGATACCTTTGGATGACCGGCACCGGCATCCGTGCATGGTAAAAGGATAAAAGGGAAAACAATAGCACACACATTATCTTCGGACATGATGTACTTAATACGTATAACCGTTGTTGCAACTCTTCCAAGATGTAGACGGTGAAATGGTTCATTCTCCCAGGACGTGTGACCTATGGGCTGCAATACGGCGAGCGCCCTACAGCGAGAATACCTAGACGGTAACAACGTACTCACAGTACAATCTTAAAAACTAAACGATGAAAGTCATGAGGTCATAAACCGTAAAAATTATATCATCAACAACCTCAAGTATTATATTTCAATTACATCAGCGCATGCCAGCTCAAGTGACACCACACATACGAACCGAGCATCACCCTTAAAAAGAGAACAAATCAAGAAGCAACCTCCCAATGACCTCCTAACTGGCCACAAACAACAGACCAAGAGCGGCTAAACCGTGCCAAACCTGGTAACACCAAATCGGATGAACTGAGCACCATGACGCTGCCCAAAAAAGATCGAGAAGTAGCATCCCTAAGGACCTCCTAACCGGTCACCGACAGCACACCAAAAGTAGCCGGCAAACTAGACCCGTAAAGCAACGGCCCTTGATAGACCCAGCAACAACACAAGAGAGGCACTACCCAGCGCGGGCCAACAACCGAACGAGGGGCACCCAACATTATCCGACCCAACTCAAGCCAATAGCCGAATAAGCTGTGGCGACAGCCACTTCGAGCAACGCACAAGGCCATCGACAACACACGAAAGGTGGTTGACAAACTGGCCCCGGAAAATAATGACCCTCCACCGACCCGACGACATCGCATGAGTGGTATGACCCAGTGCAGGCTAGCAACTGAACGAGAGGTACCCAGCATAATCCGACCCAACGCAGGCCAACAACCTAGTAAATAGCATGAAGCTATTACTTTACAGGTTAGGGTTTCAAAAAACTACCGCTTTTTAATTTTTTTCTCAGATAACTACCAAGTCAGGGGTCGACTGTTTCAAAAAACCCAAAACGCCGAGTACTTATCAATTGATCACGATTATGACAGGTGGGCCCGATGCGTAAGAGCTCTAATTGTTTGACCGTTTGTTTGACTGTTAGGGGTGGGCCTGCACACAAATTTAAAAAAGCAATCCGGTCCCTGCATTTTTTTTAAAAAGCAATCGGGTCCCTGCTCTCAGATCCGGGAAGCCAGTGGCCCTCCTCTCGCTCCCGAGCTCCACCTCGTGACCCAGCCTCCTTCGGCCGGTGAGCCGCCCGCCATCGGCGCTCACCGGGGCTCAATCCCGGCCGCTCCTCCGCCTCACCTCCTTCTCTCCCGCCTCTCTACGCCCGCCGCTTAGCCGTGGTGCACAACGCCGTCGGGCCAGTGGCCGCCTCTACGCCGGCTCCCCATGGCGGGCGGCGAGCCCTGGCGGCCCCATGGCGGGCGGCGAGCCCCTGGAGACTCCCGATGGCGCGCGACAGCGGGGTGACACGAGCAGAGCCCCATGGCGGGCGGCGGCGCGGCGACCCATGCCGGAGCCTCACGGCAGCGAGGAGACTCCAGGCGGTGTGCGCGACGGCGCGGCGGCCCATGCCGGAGCCCCACGACTGCGCGGAGACTCCAGGCAGCGCGCACGGCGAACCCCGTTGCGGAGGAGGCCGGTGAAGCCGGCGAACTACTTGTCACTAGGAGCGCCGGCGAGCTCCTACCAGCAGTACCAGCTTAGGGGGGCTCGACATAGCATAGGGCAGCGGCCGGACGTGGCATAGGACGGCGGTTTGGGCCAGCAGTGTGGCCGGCGGCCATGGCGGTTCTCCGGCGTTGTTCGCAAGCAGGGAAAGTGGAGGAGAAGAAGGGAGGCAGAGAGGAGAAGAAGGAGATGACTAGATGAGAAGAGACACTGACATGTGGGTCCCACATGTCAGTTAACGGTCAAACAAACGGTTAAACTAATGCTTCGTTTAGGTGTGGGTCCGACCTGTCATAATCACCAGCAATTGATAAGCACTCGGCAATTTGGGTTTTTTGAAACAGCCGACCCCTGACTTAGTAGTTATCTGAGAAAAATTAAAAAGCAGTAGTTTTTTGGAACCATAACATGTAAAGTAGTAGCTTTATGCTGTTTACTCCCAACAACCAGATGGGAGATACCCAGCACAAGCCAACAACCGAATAAGCCGCGTCAACGGCCACTCCGACCAACGCACGACACGACACATGCACGTGCAACGAGAAACATTACAGAAAAGCTGGCCCCGAGCGTGCCCGCGGCCCATGGGTCATGGACCTCTGAGGTCGACGGCGCGGTGAGGAACACCCTGGCCCGATCAGGCGGGGGTAAAGCCGGCACGCGGACATCGGCGCGGAACGACACCCAGTGCCCCAGGAGGCAGGTACTCCAACATTCTTTATAGGAGTAATTTGTCTACTATTAGTGCCATATTTTATTAGTGTTATCTTTAGCAACGATAACTCCACCCTCACTCTCTTTCATCCCCATCGTGTACGCCGATGGATCCTTCTATAGTGGCTGCGCCTCCTAAGCCTATTACCTAGCTATCTTTCTTGTCAAGCTCTTCTCTGATACCTCCGCAAGAAAGAAGAGATCTGATTTATACCTTTTTCAACATCATAGGAAAAAAGAATGAATATAAATTTCCGTATGACTATCTCTGCAGAGAGATTATAATGCGGAATGCGGGGCAATGTTTATGTTTCTTCTTTTCATAACATTTATTCTCTTGGGTGCCTAAGGTCATGTCCAATGCAAGAACACTTATATAGACACCTAAAGAAAGAGAACAATGTAAGTTTCACAAGCTTTAATACAAAATATTATTTTAGAGGAGCCTAGACACCTAAAAAGCACTAAGAATTTACTTAAACGTTGAACCTCGAATTAAGAAACAATATCATGATTTGCATTGAGCAATCATGCTTTGGATGGGAATAACTCTCGTACAAGCTAAACGGTCTAAACGTAAAAAACGAGGGACCAAGTCAAGAATAGCCTTGCTTGTCGAGTGGTCGACCCCCCATGGCCAAGAGGTGCGCATGGCCTCAAACCGAGTGCTAATTTCTTTTCAACCTATTTTTCCCTCTACCTTCCCTTGTTTCTCGCTCCTCCCCATGACATTCCTCTCGCGCAAACCTTCTCCCTCCCCCCTGCAGCTAGCATCTCTCTCCTTCTCCTCTCTCCCCTCCAAGCTCCATTTCCGGTTTCCCACGTTGTGTAGGGGGCTTTGAAGACGCACAAAAATGGTTACCTCTTTATCTATCTACCTCTTCTCTCTCTATCTATCTATCTCTCTCTCTCTTTATTTCTCTCTCTCTCTCTATGAACTAGTTCTTGATCAATCAATGTGCATGGTCGGATAAATTGTAGGCGAACTCTGCATCTGGTCTGGCTGTGCACGACGACTGCAAGATCAAGTTCTCGGACCTGAAGGCGAGACGAAGCTTCAGGTTCATCGTGTTCAAGATCGACGAGAAGTCGATGGAAATCAAGGTGGAGAGGCTCGGTGAGACCAGTTACGGCTACGAAGAATTCACAAACATCCTCCCAGCTGACGAGTGTCGCTATGCTGTCTATGACCTCGACTTCGTAACCGACGAGAACTGCCAGAAGAGCAAGATCTTCTTCTTCTCCTGGTATGGGCCTACTTATACCACATGCCTATTCATGATTGTGATGTGTTTTCTCCCATTGCATCGTAGCCTTAGTCCATCAACTTCTGTTTTTGGACTTCTCAGTCCATCAACTTACCCGCAAAAAAGAAAAACAACTTACCCTGTAAGAGGCACTACAACAAAAATGCTAGACTCACGCATCATTACAGAGTCCCCCCCCCCCCCCCCCCGCCCCCCGCGATTTTCCCATGGCCAAGCATAAATTGCCAAGTGACTCAACCCCATAATAACTCCGTGTGTGTAGCTTTATTCGGCACTACAATCATTGCTTCTTCATAAGTTTGTTGTTTTGAATATCATCAATGTCTACTATACGATATTTCGCCATAAGTTTTCTTGATCGCATATACTGTTGTTGTAATTCTAGTAGCATAGATTTTTTCTGCTTCTTCCTCTTTATGTAAAAACCTTTTTATTTTGGAAAATCTCTAAAAAATGCTGTGAGAAGAAATTCTCACAGTTCCGGGTAAAAAAAATCAATTAATATTACCCAAGTATTTATGGGTAGTCCAAATATAACCATTTGTAGACAACACATCTAAATATATATATTATTGTAAAAAAGGAATGCTTGTATTCTAAAACAATATGTAAGTAAAGGCAGGATAAACGAATCGCTGAAAAAAAATCCCCTTCAAGAAAATGCTGAAAAATTTCTACAACCACTATCTCATTACATATTAGTCATTACCAATCAAGAGGTCCTTTGATATTGCAAGAGGCCTTTGGATCAATGGCACTACAAAGTTTTTATGGATGGTTGTCGGTGTCTTATATAGAGTGCCCCTCATGTAGCGCTCACCCCCCCCCCCCCCCCCCCGATCAAGGCCCCTTAATTTTCTTAAGGGCGTGGCTAAAAGGCTCGCTAGATATTAATCCTTCCAAACCGACAATTATATGCTAAGCAGTGATAACTTGGAGCTAATCCACACTAACATGTACTCCCTTCGTTCCAAAATAGATGACCCACTTTAGTACAAAGTTGAGTCATCTATTTTGAAACAGAGGGAGTAGAAGGGATCGGGGGTTTGTATGTTCAATTTTATGCTAATTAGTGATAATTTTTGCTAATCACAATTGTGTGCTAATCTATGCTAATTTGACACAGATTATCTCTATTGGATTTTATCTTACTTAAAATTAGTAATATGCATGTTGTTATTTATTTATATTTTCAGATGGTGGCCGACACCATAGCATTAGCATTCTTAATTGAGTTATTAAATCATAGGGCAGGGGTGTGGTTTGAGGGAGCTGATAGAAGGTGAAGGGAGTGTTTGGGGAATGTTTTGAGAGAGGCCCCGAGATGCCCCGCGTCGCCTCCCTAGCGTCTTGAAAAAAAACATAGCCGGAGTCTCGTCGCCGCCGGAGAGGACTCCCGGGCAAAGGTAGGGCTGGCCCCGAGGAAGGTAGCCGCGGGGCACCTTGCCCAGTGGTGGCACGGGCACTCGGCGCGGTAGCTTGTAGCTACGGGCGGCAACGACCACCGCCGCGGGATGGGCCCGGCGATGCTCCGGATCATGGCGCGTGACGCCGGTTGTGGCCTGGGCGTTGTCCTAGCTCGGCGGCCTTGGCTCGGTAGCCTGGATCTGGGGATCCCTTCCCCGATCTATGGCCCTGGGTCAGGCTTCCAGGTCGAGTTCGGCCAGGATTGCGGTGCAGAGGCGGCGGTCGCCCATGCTGTGCGCTTGCCTGGTGGTGGCGGCCAGCCAGGAGGTGGCAGCGGATCTGTCCTCGGATATGTGACAAGACAATCGGTGAAGACCGAGCCTCGACTACGGTAATGACGGCGTCTCTTAGCGTCGTTATCCTATTGTAGGCATCATCACAACATGTCGTGTCGCTTCTTTCGGACTGCTCCGAGGAAACCCTAGATCTGTTCCCGGATCGGACCATGGCGTCGTCTCGCGCCACGCTCCTTGCTGGAGGCATCGTTTTGGAGCAGGTGCCGACTCGAGTGCACATGTGGCAGAGCAGCATGGTTTCTACCGCATCATCGACGACGGATCTCGGCGGCATGGCGCAACAGAGTTTCGATGACGAGGCCATGTGGATGGATGCATGCAGGATGGTGGCACTGTCTGGCGTCGTGGTGACGTCGATGGTAGTATGGCATAGCGAGATGAATGCATTGATAACTACCAAAGAAGGGTCAGCTGATCTTAGAACGTGCGCATGCAGTGCGCGCAGAGAGTCTAGCTAGACCGGTTGGTGCTCTCGGCTTGCTAGCGAGCAACTTCATGAGGCCATCAGAATAGATGTTATGTGTTGATACGCGGTGAGGGCACGCCATCAGTTTTCTAGGTGTAGCGGCAATAGTGGTCAGGATGGTGGCTTTGGTTTGATCGATGTATTTGGTCTGTTTGGCTATGTGGAATAATATAATATAATGGTTGTGTGCATCGGTCGATGCAGAGGCTGAAGGTATTCCTCCTTTTCAAAAAAAAAAGTTATATAGATAGATATACCGATCATATTTGGGGTGTGGTGGGGGAGAGCGAGGGCTGCTAGAGATACTATTACACATTCCAGAATTCTCTGGTAACGGTAGTTCGAGCACGTACATAAATGCCTTTCAAAGTTTATAGTTTTGAGAAAAAAATATAGGTTTATATGTGAATGTTGATTGAAGCTTTGTTGGCACCAACTGAGAAATGGTTTTGCCTGATTTTGGTCGAAAAGTTATAGATTTGTAGTGTGTGTTCATTCGACACCTTTGGAAGCACTGTTTTGATCCTCCTATAGACACTGTGGTGCATTATAATAATCATATTTTCTCGAATACGCACGAGTGTATGTATCATTCACTAGAGAAGAAAAGGAGAAAGAGGCTCCCCAAAGCCACGGTTACAAGCATTATAATAATCATATTTGACTAGATTACTTCTGGATACTCGAATGTAAACGTCCATTTACCTTATGCATAACTATTTTCAGTACCATTTTACTCATATATCAATTATAATAAGAGTAGGGCAATTTGGAGACCGACTCCATAAAGCCCTTAATATTGAAAATTTCAAAATTTAAACTTTTCAGTTTCTAAATATTTCAAAAAAAACACATGTATACAACGATGTAATGTGTGTGTAAAATTTCAGAATGAAATACCTTGAATTGCGGGCCACACAAAAAATCAAGGACTGTAAGCATGAAACAATACATATGCTAAAACTCATATTTGTTTATTTTTTGTAGCTCTCATTTTAACATATTTCGTCCCGAAAATTTACATGCATGTAAATTTCTAGTTATATGTGTATTTTTTTTCTGAAATTTCCGAAAACTGAAAGTTCTGACTTTTAAAGTTTTCAAATTAAGGCCTACACGAAGCTCGGTCCTCATATTATATTATGGGACCGGGGGAGTATTATTAATTTCCCCATATGCATAACATTTATGGACAGACATAGATGTCTTCACTTAAAATGATGGAGTGTTTCCTTGCTTCAATAATATAGGTCTCCTGACACGGCAAGAACAAGGAGCAAGATGCTTTATGCGAGCTCCAAGGACAGGTTCAGGAGGGAGATGGACGGCATCCAGTGCGAGATCCAAGCGACCGACCCCAGTGAAATGAGCCTCGACATCATAAAAAGCCGAGCTCACTAATGAAGCACAAGTACATATACTCCAGCTCCACAACGTACAATGAATATATCCATATGAAACCCTTCCGCAATCGACGGCTCACGCCATGCCCATGGATTAATGGGCATGGGATACCTCTCGCTTACAACTATCGTTTAAATCATTTGTTCCATATGCTATCTTTCAGTCTTGGGGATAAGCTCTGTCGACATTGATGCGCATATGATTTCTTAATTCCGTTGTTTATTTTCCATGTGCTTGTTCCAATTTTTTAAGGTGCATGCATGTATGTGGTCTTCTCAATGCGTCTGAAAAGATGAAATAGGTCATTAGGCTTCTCAGTACAATCCACACGTCTTATATAATCTATGTGCAATCCCCACTACAAAAAGAACAAAATAATCTTAGAACAGTTGTATATATACTCCCGACTACAAAAAACAACAACAAAATATAAAAAAGACCTTTTTTGCGATGAAAAGCAGGGTACTTATTCCAAATTCACAGGTTCAAAAGGAGACCCCGCCTTCTTTGTGTCAACTAACTCATGATGGCTGATGGATAGGAGTGGAACGAAAATCTAATTAAACAAATTTTGTACCCTTTGGATGATGACGAGATATGCAGGATCAATATCCTGACTTCGGAGGCGGAGGACCGTATTGCTTGGCACTATGAAAACAATGGAGTTTTTTCAATCAAGAGCACCTAGAAGTTGGCCACTAAGAGTCAGCTCCAGCAAAGTCAAACCACTTCCAATTCTTCTAGGGACCCAAATGACCGCAACATTTGGGACCTCATCTGGAAAGCGCAGGTGCCCGAGAAAGTTATAATCTTTGGATGGAGAGTGGCGACAAATACTTTGGCTACGAAGGAAAACAAACACAGAAGAACCCTCGATATGGATGGCACTTGTGTAAGTGCATCAAGTGCTCCCTTAGTGCTTTTGGAGTATTGAAGACAAATAGGTTAAAAGACTAATGTGTTTGTGAGCATACACAGGAGTAATAGTCCCTAAAGATTTGGTTTAACCGACGGAAGACGACCCCTAAAAATTTATTTCTTCAAGTGAAGAAATTGGTACGGATTTTAAAGAAATTGATGTGAAGACTTTGGAGCTTGAAGACTTCTGTTTTTGTTGTTTCTTCTTATTTGAGTCATAGGAAAAACCATACTGTTAAAGGGGTCTAGGTGAAACATATTTCATATTTGCAATGTGATGCTCAAACCTATACATACACTTGCCGCTTCGAGTGAAGCCTTTGAAAACCTCTGGAACAGCTGACGAATTTGCTAGCGACAGTGACACAGTTCATCTGAACGCTGACGAATTTGGTCAGGTTGAGGAGTTGGGATTTCGACAGTGCGGTCTGCTTATCATGAGGAAATTGAGTGCCCCGACGAAACTGAGAGTTTGATTTTCTGACCGTTGTTGCGCTGTGTGCCAGCTGTCGAGTGGACCTTATCCTCACAACGGTCATGTTCGAAGGGGCATTTATGACATTTCATGTCGGGTTGCCCTGGCTATAAATAGCCGTCCCCTACAACCACTTGTTGGTTGGCTGCTCTAGAGAGAACTTGACACTTGTCATTTGAGAGCAACCCTTCTCCTGACGAGTTTGAGAGAAATCCAAGTGAGGAAAAACCCAACCAGAGCCAAAGTGATTTGAGCATCACTGAAGAGATTCACTACTGCAGGATGGTCCAAATGTGACAGTCCAATTAAAGACCCTTCGAGAAAACTGTGTGTGTTGCATTAATCGCAAACCGCGGTGTAAGAAATGGCACAAACTATTTGTGATGATGGAGACATCAAACATGGTTCAGATTAGTGTTTCGTGTGCGATATGTGGCATACGCTTGATCCATATGAACTGTTTGCGATGAGCATAACAACAGAAATGGCCAGCTAGATGAAAGCGTGTGCGATATACGGCATACAGTTCACTCGGGTGAACTGTTTGTGATTAGGCAACACAACAGAAACGGTCAACAAAATAAAGGTGTGTGCGATATACGGCATAAAATTCACTCGGATGAACTGTTTGCGATGAGCCTAGACAACAAAAACGGTTCAACTTAACAAGATGTGTGTGGCAAACATGTCTGTAATCAGAAATGTGTGCGAAGACTAATAATAACATAGACGATTGCTACTAATAAGCCGTGTGTGTTGTGGGCAAACGTTTGCTGGTATGCAATTGTCAGCGATTGATGAATTCATCACCGACGGGTTTCCTAGTATGCTGCGTGTGCGATGTGATATGCTCTATATACACAACATCTATACTCTACAGAAGAACAACATACATACTTATAACATGACATGATTGCAAAACCAAATTAAGCATCCAATTATGTGTAACACCCTGAGGATCATGCTACAGTAACTCTCTGTGATTAAGCTAATCATGTTGCTAAACAGGGCATGATCACATTTGGAATCACATTTCTTTTCAAACTCCTAATTCAAACTTCAATTAAAATTAAAGTGGAAAATAAATGTTTTCAAAAATTTAAACAAAATTGTTCGGTGGGTGCCAAATAATACACTGGTAATTATGGTGGAGAAAACACATTTTTATAAAATACCTAAATACTTTTAAATGAAATAAAACAGAAAAGAAAATAAACAAAAAAGGAAAATGCAAAAGAACACAGACAAAGAAAAAGAAAAAAGAGGAGGCCCTTCCCCCCCCCAACTGGACCCCTGGCCCGACTGGGCCGACCCCCGGCCCAGCCCACCTCTCCCACTCGCCCCCTTCCCTGTTCCCCCGACCGGGGTCGGAACAGGGACAGTCCCCGCCGCACCCCCTCGCCGGCGACGGGTAGGATAAGGACGCCAGCACCCCCCCGCCTCCTCGGGCCTCTCTCCCACTCACCCCCGCTCACCTCTCGGCCCCTGCGCCTCTTTCCCCCCCCCCAGATCCGCGCCGCTCTCTCCTTCCCCACGCCCGACGCGGTCGCCGCCGTTCACCGTCGTTCACACGGCCACCGTGCCCACCTCGCCGCCCCACGTTATCTCCAAGGACCGCCGTCGCCCGCTGCTTCGTCTGGTGCAGCCCGTTGGAGACCGGAGCCCCTACAACGAGCACACCGAGCTCGTCTTCAACTTCGGACGCCGGCGACCCCCTTCTTCCCCGGCGCCGACCTGCTGCTCCTAAGCCTCTCACTGGCCTCCGTGTGCCGCGCGGTGAGCCTCTCCCCCCTCCTCCCCTGTCTTTTCTCTCTCGCGCGCCCCCTAGCTGCTTCCCCACGCGCGCCCGAACGCCGCGCCGCGGAGCTCGCCGCCGGCGAGGCTCCGGTGACCTGTTGGTCACGGGCTCAAGCCCGTTGCACTCCCCACCTCGCGTAGATGCCCCCCAGCCCCTCCGCTTGCTCGATAGCCCGCCGTAGCCTCGTTTCCGTCGGGCACCCGTGCGCGCCGCCGCCTCCGCCGCTCGCCGGCGCCGATTCCGGCCAAGTCCGGCGAAGCCCCGGCCACCCCTGGATGCGGCGCTGCGAGCCCTTTCGAATGGGCCTAGCCCCGCTCCTCCCCGAGCCCCGTAGCGCGATTCCGGCCAACTCCGGCGAGGGGCCGCCGCTGTTTTGGTCGCCGGAGTTGCTCCGGCGCCGGCCGCCGACGTGGCCGGCCTGGGGCCACCCCAGGGCCACTGCCAGTGGGCCCCGTGGGTCCCAGTTGACTGGGTTGACCCAGTCAACTGCTGACTGGGCAGGCCCAGCCACTGACATGCGGGCCCCGCCGCAAAATTAAAAAAAAAGAGAAAAGAAAATGTTTTATAAATAAAAATAATTAGATTAACTAATCACTCACTGACATATGGGGCCCACCCCTCTAATTAGACTGTTAGTTTAGTTTAAATTAATATTAGACTAACAGAGGCTGACATGTGGGTCCCACTGGACCCACCTGTCTGGTTTGACTGGTCAGCCGACCTGTTGACCTGCTGACGTCAGCATTGCCTCATGCTGACGTCATAATTCATTTTTGCTTAATTTAAATAATTCCAGAAATTCAAATAAACTTTGAAAATTCATATCTTTTAAACCGTAACTCGGATGAAAATGTTTTCTATATGAAAGTTGCTCAGAACGACGAGACGAATCCGAATACGCAGTCCGTTCGTCCACCACAACCCCCTAACCTATCGAACTAGCAACTTTCCCCCTCCGGTCCGTCTGTCCGAAAACGCGAAATATCGGGAATACTTCCCGGATGTTCCCCCCCTTCGCCGGTACCACCTACTGTCGCGTTAGGGCACACCTAGCACCGCTCATTTTCATGTCACGCATCGTCATGCTTATGTTTGCATTGTATTTACTGTTTCTTCCCCCCTCTTCTCTCCGGTAGACTACGAGACCGACACTGCTGCTGCCCAGTTCGACTACGGAGTCGACGACCCCTCCTACTTGCCAGAGCAACCAGGCAAGCCCCCCCCCCTTGATCACCAGATATCGCCTACTCTTCTCTATTCTGCTTGCATTAGGGTAGTGTAGCATGTTACTGCTTTCGATATCCTATCCTGATGCATAGCCTATCCTTGCTACTACTGTTGTTACCTTTACCTGCAATCCTACATGCTTAGTATAGGATGCTAGATTTCCATCAGTGGCCCTACATTCTTGTCCGTCTGCTGTGCTATACTATCGGGCCGTGATCACCTGGGCGTGATCACGGGTATATACTTATATACTATATACATGACACATGAGATGACTAAAGTCGGGTCGGCTCGTAGGAGTACCCGTGAGTGGATCTTTGTGGCGGAGCGACAGGGCAGGTTGAGACTGCCTAGGTGAGAGGTGGGCCTGGCCCTGGTCGGCGTTCGCGGTTACTTAACACGCTTAACGAGATCTTGGTATTTGATCTGAGTCTGGCCATTTGGTCTATACGCACTAGCCATCTACGCGGGAGTAGTTATGGGTATCCCGGCGTCGTGGTATCAGTCGAAGCCTTCTTGACGTCAGCGACTGAGTGGCGCGCGCCGGATTGGACTGGAACGCCACTAGGCTAGGTCTGCTTCCGGCCGCGTACGCAACGTGCAGGTGTGCATAGGGCGATGGGCCCAGACCCCTGCGCGCATAGGGTTAGACCGGCGTGCTGACCTCTCTGTTGTGCCTAGGTGGGGCTGCGACACGTTGATCTTACGAGGCCGGGCATGACCCAGGAAAGTGTGTTCGGCCAAATGGGATCGAGCGTGTTGGGTTATGTGGTGCACCCCTGCAGGGAAGTTTATCTATTCGAATAGCCGTGTCCCTCGGTAAAAGGACGACCCGGAGTTGTACCTTGACCTTATGACAACTAGAACTGGATACTGAATAAAATACACCCTTCCAAGTGCCAGATACAACCCGGTGATCGCTCTCTAACAGGGCGACGAGGAGGGGATCGCCAGGTAGGATTATGCTATGCGATGCTACTTGGAGGACTTCAATCTACTCTCTTCTACATGCTGCAAGATGGAGATGGCCAGAAGCGTAGTCTTCGACAGGACTAGCTATCCCCCCTTTTATTCTGGCATTCTGCAGTTCAGTCCACTGATATGCCCCTTTACACATATACCCATGCATATGTAGTGTAGCTCCTTGCTTGCGAGTACTTTGGATGAGTACTCACGGTTGCTTCTCTCCCTCTTTTCCCCCTTTTCTTTTCTATCTGGTTGTCACAACCAGATGCTGGAGTCCAAGAGCCACACGCCACCGTCGACGACGACACCTACGACACTGGAGGTGCCTACTACTACGTGCAGCCCGCTGACGACGACCAGGAGTATTTAGGAGGATCCCAGGCAGGAGGCCTGCGCCTCGTTCGATCTGTATCCCAGTTTGTGCTAGCCTTCTTAAGGCAAACTTGTTTAACTTATGTCTGTACTCAGATATTGTTGCTTTCGCTGACTCGTCTGTGATCGAGCACTTGTATTCGAGCCCTCGAGGCCCCTGGCTTGTATTATGATGCTTGTATGACTTATTTAGGTTGTAGAGTTGTGTTGTGATATCTTCCCGTGAGTCCCTGACCTTGATCATACATATTTGCGTGCATGATTAGTGTACGGTCAAACCGGGGGCGTCACATTATGTTATATAACAAATACCATAAATATTGCAAGGTTCAAATTCCAGAACTACAAGGCCACAATTCAAAGATTGCAAGGTTCAAACTATTCTGACAAATCAAATTCATCTTTTTTAGAATCTTTTTCATGCATTATTTCTGCGAAAGGATTAGCCACCGAGAAGTCATATAGCGGCTTGATACAATGACTTCCGAATAATCTGTCATATGAAGTTACAAACTGAAATTTAGCTTCTGCGGAGCCTTTTCCATTCAGCCATAGACCCATGCGCTCTTTAGCAAACCATTCACTTCTGCGCATGAATATAGGGCAAACCTCATTACCTTGATTAACCCTACTTTCTCAACAAAGAACCTAGCGAATTTAATTTCTGATGTGGTGCCTCCGTACTCATTAAAAGTAATTTATGTGAGATGAAGATCAAGGCATTCAATGGAATTGTTATATTGCCCAACATTTTTCACTTTCGGGCCTGCTTCTATCTATAAACGAAGACAACATATTAGTGCCTAGTTGCAGATTTGAACACTTATTTGGGCCTCTTTGATTTGCGGGATTTCTAAAGTACATGAAAAGAGTGACATGCCACCTTCAATCGTTCATTATTAACATCTCAAAAAATATATGTATTGAAATCCTCCAAATTTCCTTTAAAAATCATACTACATTTGTCATTGTAATCATGGGTAAAAGTAAGAGAAAATAACTCTGTTGTGGTTAACAATTAACAGGAAAGGAGCTTCACCTCGATGTATAGCTTCTCCGTGCACGGAAAGCATCTAAGGAATCTAACAACTTCATCTAGATCGGGGCCGACAGATTGTAGTGCCAAGATCTTCACTGTGCGCACAGACGGGGTCAAGCTTGTGGGAATCATTTTCTGGATGACAAGCGAACATAGATGAACAAAAATTAGATAAAATGTGTCGTCCAATAATAAGAAGGATAATAAGAAGACTGTTGTACCGGAACGGATAATGATCCAATAACAAGTTCGTTGAATTCAGCACATGAATAGCCCAACACAGTCAATTTTGGTGCGTGAATGACCCTCATTCTTGTTGGACCTAATTTATCAAGTACATACAATATCTAGAGGAAAGGCGCATTCTCAATGACCATATCGTGAAACACCTCAACTGATAGCCTTGGGCGGCACCAGCAATGCACATAAATCATACGGAAATTCATCGAGGTGATGTGGAGGCTATTGAACCCATCCATCGCCTGAAGACGAAGGTACTCGAGCGATGTACAGCCGCCGAGCAGGCGCTCCAAATCCTCCTTCGAGATGCGTACGCCCATGAGCTCGAGGTGCTTAAGTTTAGGGAGATGAAGAGCGCGCGCGACATCAATCCGGGGGAAAAGGCACTACCTGAACGTAGCGCGGCGCAGCGTGGGCGCGAGGTAGAGCGCGTATGGTGGTAGCGAGCGCGGACGTCCAACATCAAAGATGAGCTCCTCAAGCCGATCTATGGCTAGGGATATGAACTAGTAGTGAAACCTAGGTTCGGCCTTGCAGTTGGAATTGAACTTGCTGATAGCAAGGCGTTTGACCAACTCAGGGTGCGTGGCGAGGATGTGGGACAATCCATTCAAGCGTTTGCGCTCCCCGTTGCAGAGCTCATCGTTGTCGATGAGGTCAGGGGGTGGAGTGCCAGAGGGGGCGCCACCACCTGGAGAGGACAGTGGTCCGTACGCCAGATTTGATGGGAGGAAGGATATGATGGTTACCAACATCTTGTCGGGGAGGCTGCTGATGAAGTCCACGCTCGCCGGAGGCTCTTTCGGTTCTTGGCTAGACCCACCCCCGCTAGTTGGTCGGCTCGTCCTCCATCTCACAGCACGCGGTGATCCTCGGCGGCGGTGCTTGTAGATGAGAACGGAGGACTGTTCTATGTACCTTCCCGAGGCGGCCGAAACCAAAACCAGCAACAAATTGGCAGCGCTCGTGGCTCGCTTCCCGGTACGGTGAGCCGCGCGGGAGACTACTCGCAGTCGTCCTGTCTAATCAAATAGCCGCCTGCAGTAGTAAATGGTTAGTTGAACGCCCACGGTGGGAATAATACGCCCATTTGCGATAATAACGTTGCAGCTATTTGTTTTAAAATGACTAGAAAATGAAATAATGTATAAAAGGGCAAAACGAATCCTAAATAATTTCATATTTTTAGCACGACACTCCTATAGTTCCATATTGCCTCTGTAAAATAAATCAAGGTGGGAAGAGACAACATATGTCATTACGCACAGAGAGGTCACAAGTTCCTTCTCGAACCCATGAGGCTTCTTGAGAGAAGCTCCGATTTGTACGAAGTTTATACCAAAACTTGTCCCAAATCGGATTTTTTTTGGTATCACAGCATGTTGGTGCCATGTCATAACACCATGCCAAGTTTCATGATTTTCCGGAGAGTTTTGGATTTACAATAATTTAAAATCAAGTTTCTCAATGTTTACGGCCGAGTCGACACCACCTTGGATAGGCTTTTTCCTCATGGGCCCAAATGTCAGAATCCAAATCTGTCACTATCATGCAACTTTTCTTATCAAGAATTACACCACATTTGGTATGCTAGCTGAAAATAAGTTTGTGGGTGCTGGCGGGTGCTAAGCACTTGCGGGTTCTGTAATGAAGAATGATATCAAGGAGCCCGTGGGAGTGATGTTCTTTCCCTATATTGTGATTGCTTATAATATTGATGTCTTAATTAAAGAAATGGCAAGCCACTAGCCCATTATGAAAGAAAATATGGGTCAAAACCGAGTTGAAAAGGGAAACAATATCTAACTCCAGCTTACAAACAACACAAAAGCATGAGGATTAATTGTTCATCAGGTTTAGAAAAAACTCAGATTAAACAGGACAATAACATCTAACTACACCAAAAAAATTGGCAGTCACAATCAAATGGATCGGCCTGATCTATAAAAATCAAGATCCCCGGCCATAAATTATGCTGGTACATGAGGAAGTTGTTGTATATAGAAGCCGAGCACGTTCAAAAGCCCTTTTGTCCACCCGAAACTTTTTTTATGTTGTTCAACACTTACAGCCGTGAGAATTATTATTTTTGTTACAAAACTTAATCCTCACGGACAATAGTGACCTCACATTCAATATGAAGAATGTGACAAAGCTAGTGTTTGCATGATTGGATGCATATCATTTCAGCGTTACTGTCGTCAAACGAATGTCATGAGATCTAAAAAATCCCGGTGCTTCTTCAGCCATCGATTGGTTATACCTTTTTCTCCATGTGTTAGTGCCTAAATAGAGATGAAGACTGAAAACAGTTAATGTCTAAAAAAGAGTATGGTGAAAGAGCGATAGCTGAACTATTAATTATAGTACATTATATATGGGCTTTCAATGTGCGTGAAATCATCACCTTTATATACAAATTCTCCAGACATGGAAAGCATTCCAGCAAGCCAATAATCGTGTTCAGATCAAAACACCACATACTGATATATAAGGTCTTGACAGAATCCACCACCACTGATAGGATGGACAAGCTCTTCATTTAGCATAGAACATAATATTAATACCAAAAGTGTACTCCAAGATGATAGTTCACTTAAGCGCACAAATGAAAAATGCAGATTAGAAAAGTGTATGTGGATAATATACAGTACCTGAAAAAGTGTGGAGCCAAACACCATCTTGAACCATTTAAACGATCACGAATTGCACCCAAGGTCTCCAGTTTAGGCGCATAGACCAGAATTTTTTTGCAAAGGTGCTAAACAAGAATTAAGGAGCAACCTTTGAATTGAAGGGGCATCTTTGATGATGAGTTCCTAACCTAAAAAAAATCCCATGCTTACAAGGTGAGACGACTTTATATTGAGACAACGGATACAAATTTCTATACCAAAAACAAGCAACAAGCGCTCCAGGGCAGGACAACTAGTGGATGATGTTGTGCAGTGCGGCCTTCGACAGATCAACCACCACAAGCGCAAGTTTTTTTAGCAGTGGGAGTCGAAGAATTTGTACCAGGTTGTCTGCTAGATGGCACCATGCAAAGGTGGCGGTGTGGATAGAGGAGGAAAATCATGAGATGGAAATTGGTGGTGAGGGCACAAATACATCGGTTCATGGTATGTTACATTCATAGTCATGGTAGAACTCAAGCTGCTGGATTTTTTGAATTGACGGGATGTCAGCCAGGCGTCCACTGTGCAGGGTATGTCTAGCAGGTAGCATGCTGGGATGCAGAGGCGTTGAACGAAGCCCTAGTGGGAGGAGATGATGGCTTCAGAGAGTTCAGAATCATCATCGACAGATAGCTGACGACAGTCAAGATTAAGAGGCGTGACACGCCATAGAGTGCACCACCAATGCGAGGACTTGTGTGTGGAAGTCATTCTTGGTGGGGAGAAGGGAGATGATCTCCCCAAGGATGGTGTCCTGGAGATCGCTAGTGCTGTCCGCCTGAGATTCTACGGGTTCCTCGAATCCAAGGCATGGCCGCTTCTGCCCGCGCTGCCGGGTGCAGGATCTACAACCGGCGGTGCCGCTAGTCAGAGCTTCATCAGTGTACGTATCAATCTGGGGGGAAATTCGCACAAACATATATGTAGGACACTGAAAATCATGTCAAGATCTGTAAGAAAAAAATTGGCACAAACATATATGTAGGACATTCAAAATCAGTTCTAAAGATGTGGAAGAAAAAAGTGGCACAAATATATGTATGACAATACAAATCAATTCTCAAGATCTTGCTATGAATTATTAGCACGAACGCTAACCCTAGTCAGATTATTAGCAAACAAATCATTTGTATAGAAAACAAGTAATCACTAACGATAGATACCATTCAAACAATCAATACACTATATGGATCTAACGAATCTTACAATGATTTCATTGACTGGGAGAACATAACCATAGGATTTCTATTCCAAAAAAGAGGGGGCTAACTGGCTTTCCGTCGGAGTCAGAGTCGTTGACGGAGTACCTATGGACCTCTAGCTCTGGGTGGGGAGGCACGACAGCGGCGACGAAGTCAAGGTCGCACTGATGCCCGCGTGAGACCTCGGCGGCAGTGACCGCAACCTCTGTGCCCAGCTTCATGCGTTGCGCGGGTGCTTCACCAGCCTCGGTGTCGCCGCTCCCTCTGATGGTGCGCTTCGGCGGCATCCTCATACACTCCAGGTGGCGGTCACAACTATGGACGGAGGGTGCGGCCGCCTATTATGACCAGAGGATCGGGCGTGCCATTAATATCGTGCATTGGGAGCGAGGTGGACGACGGTCAAAGGGCTGGCTCGCCTCCCGGTGAGCCTGCGTAGCAGACTGCTGGCATGCCTACCGTCATTTCACACAGCTCCTAGCACGCCCACGGTGACACTGCATAGCGACTAGCGAACACGCGCATGCCTCCCGGTCTGCATGCACGGCGGACTGCTCGCATGCGTCTCGTCAACTCACGCATGCTCATACGGCACACGCGACGCGTGGCGGCATGTATTATATTGATTTTCCTTTTTGATTATTAATTATGTCGCTTTATTGCTTAACTGAAGCACAACACGTACATTGTTGGTCTAACGCACACGGTTCGAATAAAGAGTCCGTTTGCAAAATTGGTTGCTAATTATTAATAATTTCCTGTCTGTAAGAAGATTATATCAAAACTTGTCTCAAATTTGACAAAGAAATATACTATCACAGTCTATTGGTGTCCATATGAGACCACGATAAGTTTCATGAATTTCAACTTAGTTTTGGATTTACTGGATTTTAAAATCAAGATTCTCGATGTTTGAAATTTCTTGCATGGGGACTAAACATGCACCCAGGGACACATACACGTGATTTTCCAATCCATTTTGGTGCACTATCACGGGTCTCATGTAGCTCAAATTTTATTTTAGCACATTAAATCCCTAGGTAATCAATCAATGTATAAAAACGGACAAATGATCTCTGTTTTTTTTCAATTTTTAACACTACACTCCTTTGGTCGCATGTTCGCCGCAGAAAAAGTTTGGCATGCATCTTTGGGCCACATGCATGCGGTTGTCCTAGGACACTCACTCACGTGTGATGCTCTCTGTGGGCCCGCGAGGTCGTCATCCATCACTATGACCTACAGCGAGAGAGGTTAATTTGACCAACAAGGATGGTCATTTTTTGATTTGTGTTACGTACGGTAGGTGTGTATATATATAGTACGTGTCGAAGAGGGTGGGGTAAACATATACTATGTGTCATATAGGACAGTCACTCGCATGTGATGCTTCCATCCGTGGGCCCAAGAGGTCGTCCTCCATCACTTTGACTCAACGAGAGAGGTTAATTTGACCAACAAGGAGGTTTCTTTTTGGTTTGTGTTACGGTAGCAGTATATAGTACGCGTCCAAGAGGGAAGGAGGGGGCCAACAGTTGGGGAACGTAGTAATTTCAAAAAAATTCCTACGCACACGCAAGATCATGGTGATGCATAGCAACGAGAGGGGAGAGTGTTGTCCACGTACCCTCGTAGACCGACAGCGGAAACGTTATCACAAGGCGGTTGATGTAGTCGTACGTCTTCACGATCCGACCGATTAAGTACCGAACGTACGGCACCTCCGAGTTCTACACACGTTCAGCTCGATAACGTCCCTCGAACTCCGATCCAGCCGAGTGTTGAGGGAGAGTTTCGTCAGCACGACGGCGTGGTGATGATGATGATGTTCCACCGACGCAGGGCTTCGCCTAACCTCCACTACGGTATTATCGAGGTGTAATATGGTGGAGGGGGCACCGCACACGGCTAAGAGATCTCAAGGATTAATTGTTGTGTCTCTGGGGTGCCCCTCTGCCCCCGTATATAAAGGAGCAAGGGGGAGGCAGCCGGCCAAGGGGAGAGGCGCGCCATAGGGGGGAGTCCTACTCCCACCGGGAGTAGGACTCCTCCTTTCCTTGTGGGAGTAGGAGAAGGGAAGGGGGAAGGAGAAAGAAGGAAGGGTGCGCCCCCTTCCCTAGTCCAATTCGGACCAGACCATGGGGAGGGGTGCGGCCACCTTTTGAGGCCTTTCTCTCCTTTCCCGTATGGCCCATTAAGGCCCAATACGAATTTCCGTAACTCTCCGGTACTCCGAAAAATACCCGAATCACTCGGAACCTTTCCGAAGTCCGAATATAGTCGTCCAATATATCGATCTTTACATCTCGGCCATTTCGAGACTCCTCGTCATATCCCCGATCTCATCCGGGACTCCGAACTCCTTCGGTACATCAAAACTCAATAAAACTGTCATCGTAACGTTAAGCGTGCGGACCCTACGGGTTCGAGAACTATGTAGACATGACCGAGACACGTCTCCGGTCAATAACCAATAGCGGGACCTGGATGCCCATATTGGCTCCCACATATTCTACGAAGATCTTTATCGGTCAGACCGCATAACAACATACGTTGTTCCCTTTGTCACCGGTATGTTACTTGCCCGAGATTTGATCGTCGGTATCTCGATACCTAGTTCAATCTCGTTACCGGCAAGTCTCTTTACTCGTTCCGTAACACATCATCCCGCAACTAACTCATTAGTCACAATGCTTGCAAGGCTTATAGTGATGTGCATTACCGAGTGGGCCCAGAGATACCTCTCCGACAATTGGAGTGACAAATCCTAATCTCGAAATACGCCAACCCAACAAGTACCTTGGAGACACCTGTAGAGCACCTTTATAATCACCCATTTACGTTGTGACGTTTGGTAGCACACAAAGTGTTCCTCCGGTAAACGGGAGTTGCATAATCTCATAGTCATAGGAACATGTATAAGTCATGAAGAAAGCAATAGCAACATACTAAACGATCGAGTGCTAAGCTAACGGAATGGGTCAAGTCAATCACGTCATTCTCCTAATGAGGTGATCTCGTTAATCAAATGACAACTTATGTCTATGGCTAGGAAACATAACCATCTTTGATTAACGAGCTAGTCAAGTAGAGGCATACTAGTGACACTCTGTTTGTCTATGTATTCACACATGTATTATGTTTCCGGTTAATACAATTCTAGCATGAATAATAAACATTTATCATGATACAAGGAAATAAATAATACTTTATTATTGCCTCTAGGGCATATTTCCTTCAGTCTCCCACTTGCACTAGAGTCAATAATCTAGTTCACATCGCCATGTGATTTAACATCAATAATTCACATCACCATGTGATTAACACCCATAGTTCACATCTCTATGTGACCAACACTCAAAGGGTTTACTAGAGTCAATAATCTAGTTCACATCGCTATGTGATTAACACCCAAAGAGTACTAAGGTGTGATCATGTTTTGATTGTGAGATAATTTTAGTCAACGGGTCTGTCACATTCAGATCCGTAAGTATTTTGCAAATTTCTATGTCTACAATGCTCTGCACGGAGCTACTCTAGCTAATTGCTCCCACTTTCAATATGTATCTAGACCGAGACTTAGAGTCATCTAGATTTAGTGTCAAAACTTGCATCGACGTAACCCTTTACGACGAACCTTTTGTCACTTCCATAATCGAGAAACATATCCTTATTCCACTAAGGATAATTTTGACCGCTGTCCAGTGATCTACTCCTAGATCACTATTGTACTCCTTGCCAAAATCAGTGTAGGGTATACAATAGATCTGGTACACAGCATGGCATACTTTATAGAACCTATGGCCGAGGCATAGGGAATGACTTTCATTCTCTTTCTATCTTCTGCCGTGGTCGGGCTTTGAGTCTTACTCAATTTCACACCTTGTAACACAGGCAAGAACTCTTTCTTTGACTGTTCCATTTTGAACCACTTCAAAATCTTGTTAAGGTATGTACTCATTGAAAAAACTTATCAAGCGTCTTGATCTATCTCTATAGATCTTGATGCTCAATATGTAAGCAGCTTCACCGAGGTCTTTCTTTGAAAAAACCCTTTCAAACACTCCTTTATGCTTTGCAGAATAATTCTACATTATTTCCGATCAACAATATGTCATTCACATATACTTATCAGAAATGCTGTAGTGCTCCCACTCACTTTCTTGTAAATACAGGCTTCACCGCAAGTCTGTATAAACTATATCCTTTGATCAACTTATCAAAGTGTATATTCCAACTCCGAGATGCTTGCACCAGTCCATAGATGGATCGCTGGAGCTTGCATATTTTGTTAGCACTTTTAGGATTGACAAAACCTCCTGGTTGCATCATATACAACTCTTCTTTAATAAATCCATTAAGGAATGTAGTTTTGTTTATCCATTTGCCAGATTTCATAAAATGCGGCAATTGCTAACATGATTCAGACAGACTTAAGCATAGATACGAGTGAGAAACTCTCATCGTAGTCAACACCTTGAACTTGTCGAAAACCTTTTGCGACAATTCTAGCTTTGTAGATAGTAACACTACTATCAGCGTCTGTCTTCCTCTTGAAGATCCATTTAATCTCAATGGCTCGCCGATCATCGGGCAAGTCAACCAAAGTCCATACTTTGTTCTTCATACATGGATCTTATCTCAGATTTCATGGCCTCAAGCCATTTCCGGAATCTGGGCTCATCATCGCTTCCTCATAGTTCGTAGGTTCGTCATGGTCAAGTAACATGACCTCCAGAACAGGATTACCGTACCACTCTGGTGCGGATCTTACTCTGGTTGACCTACGAGGTTCAGTAATAACTTGATCTGAAGTTCCATGATCATCATCATTAACTTCCTCACTAATTGGTGTAGGAGTCACAGGAACAGATTTCTGTGATGAACTACTTTCCAATAAGGGAGCAGGTACAGTTACCTCATCAAGTTCTACTTTCCTCCCACTCACTTCTTTCGAGAGAAACTCCTTCTCTAGAAAGGATCCATTTTAGCAACGAATGTCTTGCCTTCGGATCTGTGATAGAAGGTGTACCCAACTGTCTCCTTTGGGTATCCTATGAAGACACATTTCTCCGATTTGGGTTTGAGCTTATCAGGATGAAACTTTTTCACATAAGCATCGCAACCCCAAAATTTTAAGAAACGACAACTTTGGTTTCTTGCTAAACCTCAGTTCATAAGGCGTCGTCTCAACGGATTTTGATGGTGCCCTATTTAACGTGAATGCAGCTGTCTCTAATGCATAACCCCAAAACGATAGTGGTAGATCGGTAAGAGACATCATATATCGCACCATATCTAATAAAGCACGATTACGACGTTCGGACACACCATTACGCTGTGGTGTTCCGGGTGGCGTGAGTTGCGAAACTATTCCGCATTGTTTCAAATGTAGACCAAACTCGTAACTCAAATATTCTCCTCCACGATCTGATCGTAGAAACTTTATTTTCTTGTTACGATGATTTTCAACTTCACTCTGAAATTCTTTGAACTTTTCAAATGTTTCAGACTTATGTTTCATTAAGTAGATATACCCATATCTGCTCAAATCATCTGTGAAGGTGAGAAAATAATGATATCCGCCACGAGCCTCAATATTCATCGGACCACATACATCTGTATGTATGATTTCCAACAAATCTGTTGCTCTCTCCATAGTTCCGGAGAACGGCGTTTTAGTCATCTTGCCCATGAGGCATGGTTCGCAAGCATCAAGTGATTCATAATCAATTGATTCCAAAATCCCATCAGTATGGAGTTTCTTCATGCGCTTTACACCAATATGACCTAAACGGCAGTGCCACAAATAAGTTGCACTATCATTATTAACTTTGCATCTTTTGGCTTCAATATTATGAATATGTGTATCACTACGATCGAGATCCAACAAACCATTTTCGTTGGTGTGTATGACCATAGAAGGTTTTTATTCATGTAAACAGAACAACAATTGTTCTCTAACTTAAATGAATAACCGTATTGCAATAAACATGATCAAATCATATTCATGCTCAACGCAAACACCAAATAACACTTATTTAGTTTCAACACTAATCCGAAAGTATAGGGAGTGTGCGATGATGATCATATCAATCTTGGAACTACTTCCAACACACATCGTCACCTCGCCTTTTACTAGTCTCTGTTTATTCTGCAACTCCCGTTTTTGGGTTACTACTCTTTAGCAACTGAACCAGTATCAAATACTGAGGGGTTGCTATAAACACTAGTAAAGTACACATCAATAACATGTATATCCAATATACCTTTGTTCACTTTGCCATCCTTCTTATCCACCAAATACTTGGGGTAGTTCCGCTTCCAGTGACCAGTCCCTTTGCAGTAGAAGCACTTAGTCTCAGGCTTAGGACCAGACTTAGGCTTCTTCACTTGAGCAGCAACTTGCTTGCCGTTCTTCTTGAAGTTCCCCTTCTTCCCTTTGCCCTTTTCTTGAAACTAGTGGTCTCGTCAACCATCAACACTTGATGTTTTTCTTGATTTCTACCTTCGTCGATTTCAGCATCACGAAGAGCTCGGGAATTACTTTCGTCATCCCTTGCATACTATAGTTCATCACGAAGTTCTACTAACTTGGTGATGGTGACTAGAGAATTCTGTCAATCACTATTTTATCTGGAAGATTAACTCCCACTTGATTCAAGCGATTGTAGTACCCAGACAATCTGAGCACATGCTCACTAGTTGAGCGATTCTCCTCCATCTTTTAGCTATAGAACTTGTTGGAGACTTCATATCTCTCAACTCGGGTATTTGCTTGAAATATTAACTTCAACTCCTGGAACATCTCATATGGTCCATGACGTTCAAAACGTCTTTGAAGTCCCGATTCTAAGCCGTTAAGCATGGTGCACTAAACTATCAAGTAGTCATCATATTGAGCTAGCCAAACGTTCATAACGTCTGCATCTGCTCCTGCAATAGGTCTGTCACCTAGCGGTGCATCAAGGACATAATTTTTCTGTGCAGCAATGAGGATAATCCTCAGATCACGGATCCAATCCGCATCTTTGCTACTAACATCTTTCAACATAATTTTTCTCTAGGAACATATCAAAAATAAACACAGGGAAGCAACAACGCGAGCTATTGATCTACAACATAATTTGCAAAATACTATCAGGACTAAGTTCATGATAAATTTAAGTTCAATTAATCATATTACTTAAGAACTCCCACTTAGATAGACATCCCTCTAATCCTCTAAGTGATCACGTGATCCATATCAACTAAACCATGTCCGATCATCACGTGAGATGGAGTAGTTTCAATGGTGAACATCACTATGTTGATCATATCTACTATATGATTCACGCTCGACCTTTCGGTCTCCGTGTTCCGAGGCCATATCTGTTATATGCTAGGCTCGTCAAGTTTAACCTGAGTATTCCGCGTGTGCAACTGTTTTGCACCCGTTGTATTTGAACGTAGAGCCTATCACACCCGATCATCACGTGGTGTCTCAGCACGAAGAACTTTCGCAACGGTGCATACTCAGGGAGAACACTTATACTTTGATAATTTAGTGAAGGATCATCTTATAATGCTACCGTCAAACAAAGCAAGATAAGATGCATAAAGGATTAACATCACATGCAATCAATATAAGTGATATGATATGGCCATCATCATCTTGTGCTTGTGATCTCCATCTCCGAAGCACCGTCATGATCACCATCGTCACCGGCGCGACACCTTGATCTCCATCGTAGCATCGTTGTCGTCTCGTCAATCTTATGCTTCTACGACTATCGCTACCGCTTAGTGATAAAGTAAAGCATTACATGGCGATTGCATTGCATACAATAAAACGACAACCATATGGCTCCTGCCAGTTGCCGATAACTCGGTTACAAAACATGATCATCTCATACAACAAATTATATCACATCATGTCTTGACCATATCACATCACAACATGCCCTGCAAAAACAAGTTAGACGTCCTCTACTTTGTTGTTGCAAGTTTTACGTGGCTGCTACGGGCTTAGCAAGAACCGTTCTTACCTACGCATCAAAACCACAACGATAGTTTGTCAAGTTGGTGCTGTTTTAACCTTCGCAAGGACCGGGCGTAGCCACACTCGGTTCAACTAAAGTGAGAGAGACAGACACCCGCCAGTCACCTTTAAGCAACGAGTGCTCGCAACGGTGAAACCAGTCTCGCGTAAGCGTACGCGTAATGTCGGTCCGGGCCGCTTCATCTCACAATACCGCTGAACCAAAGTATGACATGCTGGTAAGCAGTATGACTTATATCGCCCACAACTCACTTGTGTTCTACTCGTGCATAGCATCAACGCATAAAACCAGGCTCGGATGCCACTGTTGGGGAACGTAGTAATTTCAAAAAAATTCCTACGCACACGCAAGATCATGGTGATGCATAGCAACGAGAGGGGAGAGTGTTGTCCACGTACCCTCGTAGACCGACAGCGGAAGCGTTATCACAACGCGGTTGATGTAGTCGTACGTCTTCACGATCCGACCGATCAAGTACCGAACGTACGGCACCTCCGAGTTCTACACACGTTCAGCTCGATGACGTCCCTCGAACTCCGATCCAGCCGAGTGTTGAGGGAGAGTTTCGTCAGCACGACGGCGTGGTGACGATGATGATGTTCCACCGACGCAGGGCTTCGCCTAAGCTCCGCAACGGTATTATCGAGGTGTAATATGGTGGAGGGGGGCACCGCACACGGCTAAGAGATCTCAAGGATCAATTGTTGTGTCTCTGGGGTGCCCCCTGCCCCCGTATATAAAGGAGCAAGGGGGAGGCAGCCGGCCAAGGGGAGAGGCGCGCCATAGGGGGGAGTCCTACTCCCACCGGGAGTAGGACTCCTCCTTTCCTTGTGGGAGTAGGAGAAGGGAAGGGGGAAGGAGAAAGAAGGAAGGGTGCGCCCCCCTTCCCTAGTCCAATTCGGACCAGACCATGGGGAGGGGTGCGGCCACCTTTTGAGGCCTTTCTCTCCTTTCCCGTATGGCCCATTAAGGCCCAATACGAATTCCCGTAACTCTCCGGTACTCCGAAAAATACCCGAATCACTCGGAACCTTTCCGAAGTCCGAATATAGTCGTCCAATATATCGATCTTTACGTCTCGACCATTTCGAGACTCCTCGTCATATCCCCGATCTCATCCGGGACTCCGAACTCCTTCGGTACATCAAAACTCAATAAAACTGTCATCGTAACGTTAAGCGTGCGGACCCTACGGGTTCGAGAACTATGTAGACATGACCGAGACACGTCTCCGGTCAATAACCAATAGCGGGACCTGGATGCCCATATTGGCTCCCACATATTCTACGAAGATCTTTATCGGTCAGACCGCATAACAACATACGTTGTTCCCTTTGTCACCGGTATGTTACTTGCCCGAGATTTGATCGTCGGTATCTCGATACCTAGTTCAATCTCGTTACCGGCAAGTCTCTTTACTCGTTCCGTAACACATCATCCCGCAACTAACTCATTAGTCACAATGCTTGCAAGGCTTATAGTGATGTGCATTACCGAGTGGGCCCAGAGATACCTCTCCGACAATTGGAGTGACAAATCCTAATCTCGAAATACGCCAACCCAACAAGTACCTTTGGAGACACCTGTAGAGCACCTTTATAATCACCCATTTACGTTGTGACGTTTGGTAGCACACAAAGTGTTCCTCCGGTAAACGGGAGTTGCATAATCTCATAGTCATAGGAACATGTATAAGTCATGAAGAAAGCAATAGCAACATACTAAACGATCGAGTGCTAAGCTAACGGAATGGGTCAAGTCAATCACGTCATTCTCCTAATGAGGTGATCTCGTTAATCAAATGACAACTTATGTCTATGGCTAGGAAACATAACCATCTTTGATTAACGAGCTAGTCAAGTAGAGGCATACTAGTGACACTCTGTTTGTCTATGTATTCACACATGTATTATGTTTCCGGTTAATACAATTCTAGCATGAATAATAAACATTTATCATGATATAAGGAAATAATAATACTTTATTATTGCCTCTAGGGCATATTTCCTTCAGTCTCCCACTTGCACTAGAGTCAATAATCTAGTTCACATCGCCATGTGATTTAACATCAATAATTCACATCACCATGTGATTAACACCCATAGTTCACATCTCTATGTGACCAACACTCAAAGGGTTTACTAGAGTCAATAATCTAGTTCACATCGCTATGTGATTAACACCCAAAGAGTACTAAGGTGTGATCATGTTTTGATTGTGAGATAATTTTAGTCAACGGGTCTGTCACATTCAGATCCGTAAGTATTTTGCAAATTTCTATGTCTACAATGCTCTGCACGGAGCTACTCTAGCTAATTGCTCCCACTTTCAATATGTATCTAGACCGAGACTTAGAGTCATCTAGATTTAGTGTCAAAACTTGCATCGACGTAACCCTTTACGACGAACCTTTTGTCACTTCCATAATCGAGAAACATATCCTTATTCCACTAAGGATAATTTTGACCGCTGTCCAGTGATCTACTCCTAGATCACTATTGTACTCCCTTGCCAAAATCAGTGTAGGGTATACAATAGATCTGGTACACAGCATGGCATACTTTATAGAACCTATGGCCAAGGCATAGGGAATGACTTTCATTCTCTTTCTATCTTCTGCCGTGGTCGGGCTTTGAGTCTTACTCAATTTCACACCTTGTAACACAGGCAAGAACTCTTTCTTTGACTGTTCTATTTTGAACTACTTCAAAATCTTGTTAAGGTATGTACTCATTGAAAAAACTTATCAAGCGTCTTGATCTATCTCTATAGATCTTGATGCTCAATATGTAAGCAGCTTCACCGAGGTCTTTCTTTGAAAAACTCCTTTCAAACACTCCTTTATGCTTTGCAGAATAATTCTACATTATTTCCGATCAACAATATGTCATTCACATATACTTATCAGAAATGCTGTAGTGCTCCCACTCACTTTCTTGTAAATACAGGCTTCACCGCAAGTCTGTATAAACTATATCCTTTGATCAACTTATCAAAGTGTATATTCCAACTCCGAGATGCTTGCACCAGTCCATAGATGGATCGCTGGAGCTTGCATATTTTGTTAGCACTTTTAGGATTGACAAAACCTCCTGGTTGCATCATATACAACTCTTCTTTAATAAATCCATTAAGGAATGTAGTTTTGTTTATCCATTTGCCAGATTTCATAAAATGCGGCAATTGCTAACATGATTCAGACAGACTTTAAGCATAGATACGAGTGAGAAACTCTCTCATCGTAGTCAACACCTTGAACTTGTCGAAAACCTTTTGCGACAATTCTAGCTTTGTAGATAGTAACACTACTATCAGCGTCTGTCTTCCTCTTGAAGATCCATTAATCTCAATGGCTCGCCGATCATCGGGCAAGTCAACCAAAGTCCATACTTTGTTCTCATACATGGATCTTATCTCAGATTTCATGGCTTCAAGCCATTTCCCGGAATCTGGGCTCATCATCGCTTCCTCATAGTTCGTAGGTTCGTCATGATCAAATAACATGACCTCCAGAACAGGATTACCGTACCACTCTGGTGCGGATCTTACTCTGGTTGACCTACGAGGTTCAGTAATAACTTGATCTGAAGTTCCATGATCATCATCATTAACTTCCTCACTAATTGGTGCAGGAGTCACAGGAACAGATTTCTGTGATGAACTACTTTCCAATAAGGGAGCAGGTACAGTTACCTCATCAAGTTCTACTTTCCTCCCACTCACTTCTTTCGAGAGAAACTCCTTCTCTAGAAAGGATCCATTTTAGCAACGAATGTCTTGCCTTCGGATCAGTGATAGAAGGTGTACCCAACTGTCTCCTTTGGGTATCCTATGAAGACACATTTCTCCGATTTGGGTTTGAGCTTATCAGGATGAAACTTTTTCACATAAGCATCGCAACCCCAAAATTTTAAGAAACGACAACTTTGGTTTCTTGCTAAACCTCAGTTCATAAGGCGTCGTCTCAACGGATTTTGATGGTGCCCTATTTAACGTGAATGCAGCTGTCTCTAATGCATAACCCCAAAACGATAGTGGTAGATCGGTAAGATACATCATATATCGCACCATATCTAATAAAGCACGATTACGACGTTCGGACACACCATTACGCTGTGGTGTTCCGGGTGGCGTGAGTTGCGAAACTATTCCGCATTGTTTTAACTGAAGGCCAAACTCGTAACTCAAATATTCTCCTCCACGATCAGATCGTAGAAACTTTATTTTCTTGTTACGATGATTTTCAACTTCACTCTGAAATTCTTTGAACTTTTCAAATGTTTCAGACTTATGTTTCATTAAGTAGATATACCCATATCTGCTCAAATCATCTGTGAAGGTGAGAAAATAACGATATCCGCCACGAGCCTCAATATTCATCAGACCACACACATCTGTATGTATGATTTCCAACAAATCTGTTGCTCTCTCCATAGTTCCGGAGAACGGCGTTTTAGTCATCTTGCCCATGAGGCACGGTTCGCAAGCATCAAGTGATTCATAATCAATTGATTCCAAAATCCCATCAGTATGGAGTTTCTTCATGCGCTTTACACCAACATGACCTAAACGGCAGTGCCACAAATAAGTTTCACTATCATTATTAACTTTGCATCTTTTGGCTTCAATATTATGAATATGTGTATCACTACGATCGAGATCCAACAAACCATTTTTGTTGGTGTGTATGACCATAAAAGGTTTTTATTCATGTAAACAGAACAACAATTGTTCTCTAACTTAAATGAATAAATGTATTGCAATAAACATGATCAAATCATATTCATGCTCAACGCAAACACCAAATAACACTTATTTAGTTTCAACACTAATCCCGAAAGTATAGGGAGTGTGCGATGATGATCATATCAATCTTGGAACTACTTCCAACACACATCGTCACCTCGCCTTTTACTAGTCTCTGTTTATTCTGCAACTCCCGTTTTCGAGTTACTACTCTTTAGCAACTGAACCAGTATCAAATACTGAGGGGTTGCTATAAACACTAGTAAAGTACACATCAATAACATGTATATCCAATATACCTTTGTTCACTTTGCCATCCTTCTTATCCACCAAATACTTGGGGCAGTTCCGCTTCCAGTGACCAGTCCCTTTGCAGTAGAAGCACTTAGTCTCAGGCTTAGGTACAGACTTGGGCTTCTTCACTTGAGTAGCAACTTGCTTGCCGTTCTTTTTGAAGTTCCCCTTCTTCCCTTTGCCCTTTTCTTGAAACTAGTGGTCTCGTCAACCATCAACACTTGAAGTGGTCTCGTCAACCATCAACACTTGATGTTTTTCTTGATTTCTACCTTCGTCGATTTCAGCATCACGAAGAGCTCGGGAATTACTTTCGTCATCCCTTGCATACTATAGTTCATCACGAAGTTCTACTAACTTGGTGATGGTGACTAGAGAATTCTGTCAATCACTATTTTATCTGGAAGATAAACTCCCACTTGATTCAAGCGATTGTAGTACCCAGACAATCTGAGCACATGCTCACTAGTTGAGCGATTCTCCTCCATCTTTTAGCTATAGAACTTGTTGGAGACTTCATATCTCTCAACTCGGGTATTTGCTTGAAATATTAACTTCAACTCCTGGAACATCTCATATGGTCCATGACGTTCAAAACGTCTTTGAAGTCCCGATTCTAAGCCGTTAAGCATGGTGCACTAAACTATCAAGTAGTCATCATATTGAGCTAGCCAAACGTTCATAACGTCTGCATCTGCTCCTGCAATAGGTCTGTCACCTAGCGGTGCATCAAGGACATAATTTTTCTGTGCAGCAATGAGGATAATCCTCAGATCACGGATCCAATCCGCATCTTTGCTACTAACATCTTTCAACATAATTTTTCTCTAGGAACATATCAAAAATAAACACAGGGAAGCAACAACGCGAGCTATTGATCTACAACATAATTTGCAAAATACTATCAGGACTAAGTTCATGATAAATTTAAGTTCAATTAATCATATTACTTAAGAACTCCCACTTAGATAGACATCCCTCTAATCCTCTAAGTGATCACGTGATCCATATCAACTAAACCATGTCCGATCATCACGTGAGATGGAGTAGTTTCAATGGTGAACATCACTATGTTGATCATATCTACTATATGATTCACGCTCGACCTTTCGGTCTCCGTGTTCCGAGGCCATATCTGTTATATGCTAGGCTCGTCAAGTTTAACCTGAGTATTCCGCGTGTGCAACTGTTTTGCACCCGTTGTATTTGAACGTAGAGCCTATCACACCCGATCATCACGTGGTGTCTCAGCACGAAGAACTTTCGCAACGGTGCATACTCAGGGAGAACACTTATACTTTGATAATTTAGTGAAGGATCATCTTATAATGCTACCGTCAAACAAAGCAAGATAAGATGCATAAAGGATTAACATCACATGCAATCAATATAAGTGATATGATATGGCCATCATCATCTTGTGCTTGTGATCTCCATCTCCGAAGCACCGTGCTTGTGATCTCCATCTCCGAAGCACCGTCATGATCACCATCGTCACCGGCGCGACACCTTGATCTCCATCGTAGCATCGTTGTCGTCTCGTCAATCTTATGCTTCTACGACTATCGCTACCGCTTAGTGATAAAGTAAAGCATTACATGGCGATTGCATTGCATACAATAAACGACAACCATATGGCTCCTGCCAGTTGCCGATAACTCGGTTACAAAACATGATCATCTCATACAACAAATTATATCACATCATGTCTTGACCATATCACATCACAACATGCCCTGCAAAAACAAGTTAGACGTCCTCTACTTTGTTGTTGCAAGTTTTACGTGGCTGCTACGGGCTTAGCAAGAACCGTTCTTACCTACGCATCAAAACCACAACGATAGTTTGTCAAGTTGGTGCTGTTTTAACCTTCGCAAGGACCGGGCGTAGCCACACTCGGTTCAACTAAAGTGAGAGAGACAGACACCCGCCAGTCACCTTTAAGCAACGAGTGCTCGCAACGGTGAAACCAGTCTCGCGTAAGCGTACGCGTAATGTCGGTCCGGGCCGCTTCATCTCACAATACCGCTGAACCAAAGTATGACATGCTGGTAAGCAGTATGACTTATATCGCCCACAACTCACTTGTGTTCTACTCGTGCATAGCATCAACGCATAAAACCAGGCTCGGATGCCACTGTTGGGGAACGTAGTAATTTCAAAAAAATTCCTACGCACACGCAAGATCATGGTGATGCATAGCAACGAGAGGGGAGAGTGTTGTCCACGTACCCTCGTAGACCGACAGCGGAAGCGTTATCACAACGCGGTTGATGTAGTCGTACGTCTTCACGATCCGACCGATCAAGTACCGAACGTACGGCACCTCCGAGTTCTACACACGTTCAGCTCGATGACGTCCCTCGAACTCCGATCCAGCCGAGTGTTGAGGGAGAGTTTCGTCAGCACGACGGCGTGGTGACGATGATGATGTTCCACCGACGCAGGGCTTCGCCTAAGCTCCGCAACGGTATTATCGAGGTGTAATATGGTGGAGGGGGCACCGCACACGGCTAAGAGATCTCAAGGATCAATTGTTGTGTCTCTGGGGTGCCCCCTGCCCCCGTATATAAAGGAGCAAGGGGGAGGCAGCCGGCCAAGGGGAGAGGCGCGCCATAGGGGGGAGTCCTACTCCCACCGGGAGTAGGACTCCTCCTTTCCTTGTGGGAGTAGGAGAAGGGAAGGGGGAAGGAGAAAGAAGGAAGGGTGCGCCCCCTTCCCTAGTCCAATTCGGACCAGACCATGGGGAGGGGTGCGGCCACCTTTTGAGGCCTTTCTCTCCTTTCCCGTATGGCCCATTAAGGCCCAATACGAATTCCCGTAACTCTCCGGTACTCCGAAAAATACCCGAATCACTCGGAACCTTTCCGAAGTCCGAATATAGTCGTCCAATATATCGATCTTTACGTCTCGACCATTTCGAGACTCCTCGTCATATCCCCGATCTCATCCGGGACTCCGAACTCCTTCGGTACATCAAAACTCAATAAAACTGTCATCGTAACGTTAAGCGTGCGGACCCTACGGGTTCGAGAACTATGTAGACATGACCGAGACACGTCTCCGGTCAATAACCAATAGCGGGACCTGGATGCCCATATTGGCTCCCACATATTCTACGAAGATCTTTATCGGTCAGACCGCATAACAACATACGTTGTTCCCTTTGTCACCGGTATGTTACTTGCCCGAGATTTGATCGTCGGTATCTCGATACCTAGTTCAATCTCGTTACCGGCAAGTCTCTTTACTCGTTCCGTAACACATCATCCCGCAACTAACTCATTAGTCACAATGCTTGCAAGGCTTATAGTGATGTGCATTACCGAGTGGGCCCAGAGATACCTCTCCGACAATTGGAGTGACAAATCCTAATCTCGAAATACGCCAACCCAACAAGTACCTTTGGAGACACCTGTAGAGCACCTTTATAATCACCCATTTACGTTGTGACGTTTGGTAGCACACAAAGTGTTCCTCCGGTAAACGGGAGTTGCATAATCTCATAGTCATAGGAACATGTATAAGTCATGAAGAAAGCAATAGCAACATACTAAACGATCGAGTGCTAAGCTAACGGAATGGGTCAAGTCAATCACGTCATTCTCCTAATGAGGTGATCTCGTTAATCAAATGACAACTTATGTCTATGGCTAGGAAACATAACCATCTTTGATTAACGAGCTAGTCAAGTAGAGGCATACTAGTGACACTCTGTTTGTCTATATATTCACACATGTATTATGTTTCTGGTTAATACAATTCTAGCATGAATAATAAACATTTATCATGATACAAGGAAATAAATAATACTTTATTATTGCCTGTAGGGCATATTTCCTTCACCAACACATACTACACACACGTCATGAATGATCTTGTTTCGTGTGGGGACTTTTCGGTTTCCGACGCAGGTGCCACATCGAAGTAGTGCATATTGGGTATTCAAACATCACCAACACCTCTTTGGGCCACGTGCAGATAGTGGTTGTCCCTCACTCGCCTGCGACGCATCCCTCCATGGGCCCGTGAGGTCGTCGTCCATCTAATTTAACCGAACAAGAGAGGTAAATTTAACGAACAAGGAGGATTATTTTAGGGTTGTGGTAGGAGTATATATTACGCGTCGAAGAGGGAAAGGGGATGAGCATATACTACGCGTCATGAACCTCGCTCCGTGTGGGGACCTTAAGGTTTCCGAGGCAGGTGCCACATCAAAGTTGTGCATATTAGGTATTCAAACATCACAACCACACATCTCCATACATATGTTTGGCCCACATGCAAGCGATGGCGGTTGTCCTCTAGCACCCACTCATGGGGTTATTGCGAGATGCTTCATCCATCTATGTGCCCGCTTGGTCAATCACTTTGACCGACGGCGATAGAGGTTAATTTGACTTATGATTAGGAGGGATTAAATATTGGTTTGTCTTATACAGTACAGGTAATGCCGTGAGATCACATAATATACTTTAAGTGCATGTGTACGCATGAATCCCTCCCACCAGATCGAAGTGGGGGGGGGTCGAGCATGCAACGCGTCTTGAACCTCGCTCTGTGTGGGGACTGTGCGATTTTCGACACATGCACCACATCAAAATGTTGTGCTTTGGGTATTCAAACATATGCATGCATCACACACATCCATACATATGTTTGGGGCACATGCATGCAGTCGTTGTGTTTGGACACTCCCCCTCGCTTGGTTATCTTCGACGACCTATATATTCATGGGCCCGTGTGGACGTCCATCACTTTGATCGACAACGAGAGAGGTTACTAGGGTGGATTCGTCTTCTCTTGGTTTGTGTTACCGTATAGTCGTACGAAGATCATGGTGAGATTTCAGACCTAAGTTTGAGCGCACATGCATACACATGAATCCCTCCAACCGGCTTGAAGTGGGGTGACATATATATATATATACATATATATATATATATATATATATATATATATATATATATATATGACAAATGTTTCCTACAAGCAGTGGTAGTTACCACCACTTGCGTTTTGTATGTTGTATGTAGTATCTATTGAAACCGAGAGTATGTACGTGTAGTATGTAGTATATATATATAACAATGATTAGGTAGTATATATACTAATTTTTAGGTAGTATGTATCATGTTTTGAGTATGCTCTTTTTTACGTACAAATATGTACGTATTTTACAAATATAACAAAAACTATGGGCTCATATACAATATTTTCATGTAACTTGCTTTGAAATATCTTAGATATAGTATATGAACATATTTAAAATAATAAAATAGTATATATAGTACCACATGGTAGTATATGAGATATGTGGGGTAACTACCACCGGGTGGTAGGATGGATTTTCTCTCTCTCTCTCTATATATATATATAGGTAAATTGTTTGGGGCACCTAGGCCCATTATGGCAGGTGATTTTTATTAGTGCATGGCGTATAATTCATGAAATAATAGCTTTCCATTTTCATTTGCATGCAGTACTATCCTTCACGGTCAATGATTGCTTTCCAACAAATAATTAGGTTGATTTCCTAACAATAATTCATTTCCAAATATTATGTCTAATGAAAATATGAACATACGCATGCTAATATACACATACGCATGCTATTATATCTAATGAAAATATGGACATACCAGAAGTATTATACTTAATGAAAATTATACATATACCCACGGTATTATATGTAATAAGAATATACACATACCGGAGGTAATATACCAGAAAAAATTATGGATATACCTCGGCATATTCAAATACCTATTAACATGACGTAATGAATATACCTTGAAATATCATGAGTATGTAGATACCTCGACATATCATGAGAATGTATGTAGATCTGCTATGTATATACCTAAATGGTGTACGTACTCCAAATCATTGACACATGCCCGAGGTATCAAATACCTACTAACGAGACACAATGTATATACCCAGAAATATTATGAGTATGCGGATACCTCAAAATAAATTTGACATGTACGTCGTAAGAATTTGTCCTAGGCATCATACTCGTAATTTATATACTCAAATTAAATATAATACCCCAAGATGATAATAAATACGATGTACCAAAGAAAATGATATACCCGCAATATCATATTTGGAATATATGTAATCCAAATTTGTCCTAGGTATCATTTTCGAAATTTATATACCCAAATTATATGATATACCCAATATAAATATAATACACCATGAATATGATATACCCCAAGATGGTATACACATATAAATATAATATACCTAAAATAAATATGATATACCCCAGGATGATAATTAAAGTATGATATAGACGTAATATATATACCCAAAATAAATATACTCGACTGTGGCACATCCGGAATTATTTGAGTAACGACCATCGTTCCAAATTCTCAAGTACCCGCAAAAAAGACACATACCCAAGAAATTAGTAAGTGCATATATATCGTATCCACAAAAAGTAGTACGGTTGTATGTATATACCTTCAAACGAGTTCAATTCTTTGTACAAGGAAATAAATGAAGAGAATCAATTCCATTTATCCCAGCGCGTGATATTAATGCACCTAAATCATACATTTATTGGCACTTACCAATTACGTCCATAAGCATATATGGAAGGTGCCTAATATCCATATATGTTGAAATTTGCAATATATATATATATATATATATATATATATATATATATATATATATATATATATATATGATAAATTTTATCTACCACCGGTGGTAGTTACCAGCACTTCAGTTTTGTATATTGTATGTAGTATATATCAAATCGAAGAGTATGTACGCGTAGTATGTAGTATATAAAAATGTTGAGGTAGTATATATACTATCTTTTAGGTACTATGCATCTTTTTTGAGTACACTCTTTTTTCTACAAATATATACGTATTTTACAAATATAATAAAATCAAGCGTCAACTTGCAATTTTTTCATATAACTCACTTTAAAATATGTTATATATAATGTATGAACATATTTATAATGATAAAATAGTATATATAATACCATATGATAGTATATAAGATGTATGGGTAACTATCACCGGTGGTAGGACGGATTTCCTTATATATCATACTATTATTGAACTGATGAATCCGAACGGTTGTACTGATTCTGCCATTTCGTTGAACTGATCATTTTTTCAGCCGGCCACTCCAGCCGTCGACCGAGATGCTTGTGGCCGATCCCTCCACCCGCCCGCCTCCCTCCTGTCAACCCAGGCCCTACCCCAGCCGCGGCGATGGGCGCCGGGGCGCGGGCGGCGCGGTGAGGCGGAGGAGGGGGGACGCGGTGCGACCCGGTGAGGTAAAGGGGGGGCGGTGGCGCAGTGGGGAAGAGGGGGCCGGCGCGTGGTGGAGAGAGGTCGCCGGCGCACCGGGGATGGAGGTCCATGGCGGCATGTAGAGAGTGGAGGCGTGCCGACAGTCGGGGATGGACGCGCGCGGTGGTCGGGAGGTCGAGGTGCGGCGGCGGACGGGAGGTGAGGCGCGCGGCGGCTGGGAGGTGGGAGGCGCGCGGCGGCCGGGGCTGGGAGGCGCGCGGCAGCCGGGAGGTGGGACGCGCGTGGCGGCCGGGAGGGAGAAGGTGCGAGGCGGGTCGTGGGGTGGGGCGTGGAGTCGCCGTGTTCCGCTCCCCTCCTCCTCCTTCCCCTTTGTACTAGTGGCAAGGCCCCGAGCTGTGATGTGGTCGAAAGGATTTTGAGTGACCACTCCACTGATTTCGTTTGCCTTACATCTTGGGAAGGGAAGGGCAGAGGGCGGTGGCTGGTCCCGCCGGAGTGGGAGGGGGCGGTCAGTGGCGGAGCTTGACAAGAATCCATGGGGGGCCAGCGGCGTCTGTGGTGGTGAACTGCAGCAGCGAGCAACACCAGGCTTTGACCTCCTCTCACCATGCCTCGCAGTTCTATACTTCTGCGGTTCTTTGACGCCTAGATGATTCTGTAACTTTGCTAGGCTGCAGCTGGATTCATCATTCTCTACTTCCTTACTGTAATTGCACTGCGATTTCTCTCTCTGACATTACCTACAGGCCGAATAGACAGGCAATCTGTTGAATTCATGGATGATTGGGTAGATGGCACTAAAAACATCCAGTAGCCATATTCTTATGGCGGGCGGCCGACGACGAGGAGGTGACCTGCCGGCCAGCGGACATCGACAACGACCGGCCACCACCACCACCGTCCGTCCAGGTTCACCTCAGTCGCCGGCAACTGTAGCCATGTTGCCCATGTGCCCATCCTCGTCGTCTCTCGAAGATCAGTCTATATGCTCTGTCTTTTCTGCACAATACGGGAAAGGTCATCCAGTTTGGCATGCACTAGAGCCTGCACCAGAATCTTGGCGATCTCACAGCATGCCTGAATTTGTTCATTTATCTCATGTAAGATGCCAAGACGAGGTTCCAGGCTAGTGTTGCTAGCAAGAACCATAGAGTTGGCAACATAGGGCAGAATCTGAAGAGCAGCTGAAGCTGAATCTTCTGTGCTTAAAGTGCAATTTACAGGAAGGACTATTCCGAAATTCATGAACCAAAAATGGAACATCAAATAGGAGCTGAGGAGATTCCGTCGCTAATTAATTATCCTGCAGTATGTTGTTGCTGGTGGAGTGACTATAGTAGTATTTGATCAGGGGCTAACGGTAGTTACTTACTACTGTATTTGACATGAGACTGAGCACCATACGAGCTATAAAATGGCAGCTCATATTTTGGGAAACTTTCGCGGTAGGTGTGCAACAAAATTTCACAAAGAATTGTCAAATGCGAAACTTTTCAAAGAGGCCAAAGATTTTAGTTCAACGTCTACGCAAAGCTATCGAAAATGTGAAACTTAGTCATGTTGAACGTTTTCTCAAATTCGTAACTGGTGAAGACTAATTTGAAATACGGTGAGACCCTTCGTGTTGTTTTCCCGTCAGGAAAAGCGGAGTACTCGTACTGATCTCTGTGTGTGTTTATATTGAAAAGATATTTTTCACGAAGTAATTTTGAATGGTTCCGAAAAAAGTTCTTGAACTGATGTCCGTATGTGTTTGTGCTGAGCGTGTTTTCACAGACTAAATTTTACTCTTTTTTTTGGGACGCCTTTTCCTCGTAACTTTTCAATGGTTTACGATATCATAGTCCTCGAACTTGCATGGTTTATATCATTGAGTTGAATAATATTTTTTTAAAGAAAATGTTTTGTGTGTTTCTTTTTTTTGAACTCACTTTTTTTGCAATGATGTTTTGAACTTCTCGCGTTTTGCGACTTGAACTTTTACCATTTGAATTTCCGTGGATTTTTCTTTTGTTTGAGCTTTTTCCCAAACTTATCTGAGACGTCATGTTTGAACATACAACTTTTGTAGTTGTTTACTTGTCGTTTTTTCCATTTATTAAGTTGCTTTTTTTCCTCCGAACTTTTACTGGTACAATTTCTTTTGCAAATTTATTGTCCCTTGAGTAAGAACTGATGCAATTTTTAATTTTAATTTTATGGTACTTATGGTACTAAAGAGTTTGTACTTCTCAAAAATTAATTACTTGATGTTCTTTTAGTTTTAGCTTTTAATTTTCTTTCTCATCCTTATCCTTACTGACGGTGTAATACCATCGTACCTTTATGGTTTATATAGTTGAACGGACTTACATTTTTGCCATTCCCTTCTTTTAAAAACTTATGTTTTCTTCTCCAAACTTCCTACCTGGCGAGAATCAGAATTTATTTATTTTTAAAATTTGTACTTCCAAGTGTCTTTAATGACATTTTCACTATTTTACTTTGTTTTACCTCATCAAACAGGCGCACAACACATTTGAAGAAACAAAATACGAATTTTTGAAACACTAGGGGTATAACCATTGCACATGACTTCACGTGTGCCTTCATCATAGAAAAATAGACTGAATATCACCATGTTCTAAGGTTGGACAAATGAACCATACAGAATATTGTCAAAACGCGGAAATTGGCAATGGCTCCTAGGTGCATATGCACCCATTGTTTAAATACACATTTTGAAACGCCGCATTTTCTCACTAAAACAAACTTTTGTACTTGCATACAACCCTCTCTGAACTTGGACGACACCTAGTGCTCAACTTTGGACGATGACCAGTGCTCAACTCGAACGGAGGAGGTAGTCGTTGCTTTTTAACCATGAATGCTTCTAAAGACACTGGGAATTGCTTCAAAACTGCTTTATCTGCATGGACGGAGGAGGTGATATATCTGAAGTTACAGAATAATATCGAACTACAGTGGACAGACCAACAACATAAATCCTCAAGCAAATCTCAGAATCTCCATGGAAGATGCCTATGAATTCACCATGGAAGGGCCTCCCACTCCCCTGCTCTATCTGCTCCCACTCCCTGCACACACACCCGGAGCAGAGAGAGGATGAGAGGGAGATGACTGAGGCGGATCGAGGATGGAGCACAAGGTGGCCTGCACGCAGCTCTTCTCGTGACCGGCTGGGGAGCGTGTTGTTGTACTGATGAGGCAAAGGTCCAAGTATATCACCTAAATAAGTTCAAAGAATTTTACAAAAACAAGCAGGCAACAAAGAGAAAAGTCATGTATGGCTATCAGGCACAACTTCTATATACAGGACTAGTAAGGGTCTCAGGAATCGACTACATTATTTCAGTCAACTCGATCTTCATCAGTACTAGATGACTGGACAAGAAGTTTAGATTTGTAGCAGCACATGCACCAAACTTACAAAAAATTTCTTCAACTTTTTTAGGTGATTGCATTAGTACTAGTATGATTGGAAAAGTATTTCAGATTTGTAGGAGCACACACACGAAACTTACATAATTTTATGGAAATGCACGAGTTCTGATTTATCAGTACATAGTTTTATGGAAATGCATGAGTTAACTTCTTCTAGGCACTATCTAGACATGGTGAAGACTAGCTAATGTAAGGATAGGCAGAGAACACTTAGTATTGAGCTTTTTTTCCAAGTATGTATTGAACTGATATATTTTTTGTCAATGAACTGTTGTAGTATATGTACTAGAGCTACCAGCATCTTTCTATATATCATGATAAAAAGCAAACAAACATGCATCATCTCCAGAACATACATACTAGAGAAAATTGAACTGACAATAGAAGAAATTTATACTTTTTTGGGAATGATATCATGTAATACCACATCCAGAAAGCATGGCAAGCGAAACATATATATTTTTTAGTTGAAGAACTAGCAGTCTTGTAGCACAAGAGGCACGACATGGTGCTATTAACTAACTTACAGAGATCCTTTCTGCTTTGTAGTAGTAACTGAGGTTACAAGGGTCAGGAATTTACCATTTGACGGCCTTCACGCCACCAGCAGCGCCGGGGGTGACCTCATGTCTCCTACTGTCGGCGGGGAACAGGAGCTGGATCAACGGGGAAGAAGATGGCAGGAGCGCCTTGTCCGTCCGATCTCTCATGGGAGGGCAGTGCTTGACGTCGAGGTGCAGGGCGGCCAAGGAGACGGTCACGCGATGAGGAGGAGCAGGATGGGGCAGAGGTGGTTGTTGCCGACACTCCGCCCTCCGCCGGCGACCGCCCCTGCAGCGCGTCGTATGATTAATGCCACACACATGGACAAGACAGTGTGCCAAGAAATCAAACTGCACAAGTCAGAAGACACAAATTAACACCACGATAGCTGCTCTAGACCACGGAATGGTTGGAAGCACAAGACGATAAAATAAAATAAGAATTGTCTTGAACTTAAACCAAAATGATAATTAAACTGAACTAAAATTAGATACTGGACTAAATTAAAATAATAAACATATAGCAAAATTAAATTCTATAAACACAAGCATTTTCAGCAATCAAATTTTCCTCTTGAATATGTAGAGGGACACACCTTGTTTTTTCTATCAGATTCCTACATCGAGGCAAAGAAGTGGGTATAGGACAAGGTACATCAGGCCAAGTTTTTGTACTTCTCGTTGCATTGCTTCAGTTTGGTTCCAAGAACACTATGCTTCAGTTTCGGTTGCAGAGCTGGTCGTCACGGCGTGCGGGGACCATGGAGGAAGAGGATCTGGAGCAGAAGCTCTCACACGATGAAGTTGTGGACGACGCCGAGCACATTGGTGGATGCATGTTCGGAGAAGTTGTAAAATATCTGCAGAACTGAAGGATATGCTTTTTGTATTATCTCTGATCACAATGAACAAAGTATTTAGAACTGGCGCATATATGATACTAGATCAATACTAAAATGGATAATATTTGTTAAGTTTCTCTGTATTAACCTACCAACTTTCTAAACATGAACTTCTCGCTAGGGTTATTCTTCGGTATTGAAAACTGTTTTCTGCATTAACAACAAACACCTAAAGAGCATCATGTTTTCTGCAAGTATATATGAACTTTTGAGCGGACACTTTATTTATTTCACTGCATTTTCTCCACAATTGGAGCGGCAAATGCCATCTGTTTTTTGTAAAATGGAAGTGCGAAAACATTTGTAACATGAATTTTTGCTAATGGACATGTACTGATAAAATACTGCAGCAATTCTTTGAACTATTTTTAGGTGATATATCTAAACTTACATAATTTTGAAATGTGTACTGATGATATTTTTGCGCACGCACCCAACTATTTTGTGTTTTTTCATGAACTGACAAAATAATACAAACCAAACTAATAATGTGTTTAGTACAGAAACCAACTATAGAAAATGTACTTACTGGACAATACCATGTGAAACAGTATGATGCTATGTGAACCTTTTTGATGGACGAGCTTTTAATTTTTATTTTCAGTACTTCTCGAAAATGAATATCTGAACCACTAGACTGGGGTGTGGTAACCAAAATTCAGAAGAGTAGAAACTCAATAAGGCACCATACTAAAATAAGAAAATGAACTGAACAAAAAAATAAAATTGCACTGAACTAAAATCAGAATTCGAACTGAGTGTCACAAAGATGAACTTGTGCATCTGTTTTTGCTCCCGCACCGGTGTAACAAATTCAAGATGACATGGATTTGTGTACATATAATAATATGAATGAGTGAGACAATAAAGAGAGCAGTAAAAGGATTTCGTGTTTTCACCTTGAGACGATCTCTCTTTTTCTGGAGGTCTTGATGGAAAATGCCGGTGTAGGTACCACACGGACACCAACTAAACATCAGGCCTTCTCCAATAAGAAACAATGATTCCTGCTTCGAGTGTGTGAACTTAATAACAGTAGTTGAAGTAATAATTTCAGTTTAATCGTTTGAAGAACCAGCTTCAGTGTTTGAATTAGTACCTTTTCAGAGGTGCAGACGCAGACGGAAAGAAATTCTTGTGTAGCCCGAGGGAGCGCCGATCGTAGCGCGACAGGGAGCATCGAACTACCCGCTACCAGGAGGTTGACCTACGGAGGAGCATCCATTGCCCACAGCGAGGCAGAGGTGCGCCTGCGGGTGATGCAGCCTCATTGGAAGCGGGCGGATCCAGGACCGGTGTGACGCAGCCTTGTTGGATCCAGGCAGCGCGGCGGCCGGAGAAGCATGTACTGCGCACGAATGGAGGGGGTGTGTGATACGTCTCCAACGTATCTATAATTTTTGATTGTTCCATGCTATATTATATTCTGTTTTGGACATTATTAGGCTTTATTATACACTTTTATATTATTTTTGGGACTAACCTATTAACCGGAGGCCCAGCCCAGAATTGTTGTTTTTTGCCTATTTCAGAGTTTCGCAGAAAAAGAATATCAAACGGAGTCCAAACGGAATGAAACCTTCGGGAACGTGATTTTCGGAACGAACGTAATCCAGAGGACTTGGACCCTACGTCAAGACATCATCCAGGAGGCCACGAGGTAGGGGGGCACGCCTACCCCCCCAGGCGCGCCCTCCACCCTCGTGGGCCCCACGTTGCTCCACCGACGTACTCCTTCCTCCTATATATACCTACGTACCCCCAAACTACCAGATACGGAGCCAAAAATCTAATTCCACCGCCGCAACCTTCTGTACCCGTGAGATCCCATCTTGGGGCCTGTTCCGGAGCTCCGCCGAAGGGGGCATCGATCACGGAGGGCTTCTACATCAACACCATAGCCTCTCCGATGATGTGTGAGTAGTTTACCTCAGACCTTCGGGTCCATAGTTATTAGTTGGATGGCTTCTTCTCTCTTTTTGGATCTCAATACAATGTTCTCCCCCTCTCTTGTGGAGATCTATTCGATGTAATCTTCTTTTGTGGTGTGTTTGTTGAGACCGATGAATTGTGGGTTTATGATCAAGTCTATCTATGAACAATATTTGAATCTTCTGAATTCTTTTATGTATGATTGGTTATCTTTGCAAGTCTCTTCGAATTATCAGTTTGGTTTGGCCTACTAGATTGATCTTTCTTGCAATGGGAGAAGTGCTTAGCTTTGGGTTCAATCTTGCGGTGTCCTTTCCCAGTGACAGTAGGGGCAGCAAGGCACGTATAGTATTGTTGCCATCGAGGATAACAAGATGGGGTTTATATCATATTGCATGAGTTTATACCTCTACATCATGTCATCTTGCTTAAAGCGTTACTCTGTTCTTATGAACTTAATACTCTGGATGCATGCTGGATAGCTATCGATGTGTGGAGTAATAGTAGTAGATGCAGGCAGGAGTCGGTCTACTTGTCTCGGACGTGATGCCTATATACATGATCATACCTAGATATTCTCATAACTATGCTCAATTCTGTCAATTGCTCAACAGTAATTTGTTCACCCACCGTAAATACTTATGCTCTTGAGAGAAGCCACTAGTGAAACCTGAAACCTGAAACCTATGGCCCCCGGGTCTATTTTCCATCATATTAATCTCCCGACAGCAAGCTATTTCTGGCGCCGTTTTTATTTTTGTTTTCTTTACTTTGCATCTTTATCATAAAAATATCAAAAATATTATCTTATCATATCTATCATCACTCTCGTAAGTGACCGTGTAGGGATTGACAACCCCTTATCGCGTTGGTTGCGAGGATTTATTTGTTTGTGTAGGTGCGAGGGACTCGTGTGTGGCCTCCTACTGGATTGATACCTTGGTTCTCAAAAACTGAGGGAAATACTTACGCTACTTTGCTGCATCACCCTTTCTTCTTCAAGGGAAAACCAACGTAGTGCTCAAGAGGTAGCAAGAAGGATTTCTAGCGCCGTTGCCGGGGAGGCTTACGCAAGGTCAAGTCAAGATTTGGACTCCCGACAACGAGCCATTTCTGGCACCGTTGTCGGGGAGTCTACGCAAAAGTCAACATACCAAGTACCCATCACAAACCCTTATCTCCCGCATTACATTATTTGCGATTTGCCTCTCGTTTTTCTCTCCCCCACTTCACCCTTGCCGTTTTATTCGCCCTCTCTTTTTTTCGTTCGCCTCTTTTTGTTCGCTTCTTGTTTGCTCGTGTGTTGGATTGCTTGCTTGTCATGATGGCTCAAGATAATACCAAATTATGTGACTTTACCAATACCAACAATAATGATTTCCTTAGCACTCCGATTGCTCCTCTTACCGATACTGAATCTTGTGAAATCAATGCTGCTTTGTTGAATCTTGTCATGAAAGATCAATTCGCCGGCCTTCCTAGTGAAGATGCCGCTACCCATCTAAATAGCTTCGTTGATTTGTGTGATATGCAAAAGAAGAAAGATGTGGATAATGATATTGTTAAATTGAAGCTATTTCCTTTTTCGCTTAGAGATCGTGCTAAAGCTTGGTTTTCATCTTTGCCTAAAAATAGTATTGATTCTTGGAATAAGTGGAAAGATGCTTTTATCTCTAAATATTTTCCTCCCGCTAAGATCATCTCTCTTAGAAACGATATTATGAATTTTAAGCAACTTGATCATGAACATGTTGCACAAGCTTGGGAAAGGATGAAATTAAGGATACGTAATTGCCCTACGCATGGTTTGAATTTGTGGATGATTATACAAATTTTTTATGCCGGATTGAATTTTGCTTCTAGAAATCTTTTAGATTCGGCCGCGGGAGGCACTTTTATGGAAATCACTTTAGGAGAAGCTACTAAACTCCTAGATAATATTATGGTTAATTATTCTCAATGGCACACTGAAAGATCTACTAATAAAAAAGTGCATGCGATAGAAGAAATTAATGTTTTGAGTGGAAAGATGGATGAACTTATGAAATTATTTGCTACTAAGAGTGTTTCTTCTGATCCTAATGATATGCCTTTGTCCACTTTGATTGAGAATAATAATGAACATATGGATGTGAATTTTGTTGGTAGGAATAATTTTGGCAATAACGCGTATAGAGGAAACTTTAATCCTAGGCCTTATCCTAGTAATTCCTCTAATAATTATGGTAATTCCTACAACAATTCTTATGGAAATTTTAATAAGATGCCCTCTAAATCTGAGACTAGTGTTAAGGAATTTATGAATTCGCAAAAGAATTTCAATGCTTTGCTTGAAGAGAAATTGCTTAAAGTTGATGAATTGGCTCGGAACGTTGATAGAATTTCTCTTGATGTTGATTCTTTAAAAATTAGATCTATTCCTCCTAAGCATGATATCAATGAGTCTCTGAAAGCCATAAGAATTTCCATTGATGAGTGCAAAGAAAGAACCGCTAGGATGTGTGCTAAGAAAGATTGCTTTATGAAAGCGTGTTCTTCTAGTTTCTATGAAAATAAAGATGAAGATCTAAAAGTGATTGATGTGTCCCCTATTAAATCTTTGTTTTGCAATATGAATCTTGATAATGATGGGACTGAATATGATCCATCTTTACCTAGAAGGCATTCCAGAAATTCGGAGTTTTTAGATCTTGATGCTAAAATTGATAAAAGTGGGATTGAAGAGATCAAAACACGAGACATTAATGAACCCACTATTTTGGATTTCAAGGAATTTAATTATGATAATTGCTCTTTGATAGATTGTATTTCCTTGTTGCAATCCGTGCTAAATTCTCCTCATGCTTATAGCCAAAATAAAGCCTTTACCAAACATATCGTTGATGCTTTGATGCAATCTTATGAAGAAAAACTTGAGTTGGAAGTTTCTATCCCTAGAAAACTTTATGATGAATGGGAACCTACTAAAACTTAAAGTTAAAGATCATGAATGCTATGCTTTGTGTGATTTGGGTGCTAGTGTTTCCATGATTCCAAAGACTTTGTGCGATTTGTTAGGTTTCCGTGATTTTGATGATTGCTCTTTAAACTTGCACCTTGCGGATTCCACCATTAAGAAACCTATGGGAAGAATTAATGATGTTCTTATTGTTGCAAATAGGAACTATGTGCCCGTATATTTTATTGTTCTTGATATAGATTGCAATCCTTCATGTCCTATTATTCTTGGTAGACCTTTCCTTAGAACGATTGATGCAATTATTGACATGAAGGAAGGGAATATTAGATTCCAATTTCCATTAAAGAAAGGCATGGAACACTTCCCTAGAAATAAAATAAAATTACCATATGAATCTATCATGAGAGCCACTTATGGATTGCCTACCAAAGATGGCAATACCTAGATCTATCCTTGCTTTTATGCCTAGCTAGGGGCGTTAAACGATAGCGCTTGTTGGGAGGCAACCCAATTTTATTTTTAGTTTTTTGCTTTTTGATTCTATTTAGGATTAAATTTTTGTTCTAGCCTCTGGTTAGATGTGTTTTTATGTTTTAATTAGTGTTTGTGCCAAGTTAAACCTATAGGATCTTCTTGGATGATAGTTATTTGATCTTGCAGAAAATTCCAGAAACTTTCTGTTCACGAAAATAATTGTTAAAAATCACCAGAACGTGATAAAATATAGATTCCAATTTATGCTGATCAATAAACAAATTGTCTAGGTCGTCCTAGTTTTGCTGATTTTTTGGAGTTCCAGAAGTTTGCGTTAGTTACAGATTACTACAGACTGTTCTGTTTTTGACAGATTCTGTTTTTCGTGTGTTGTTTGCTTATTTTGATGAATCTATGGCTAGTAAAATAGTTTATAAACCATAGAGAAGTTGGAATACAGTAGTTTTAACACCAATATAAATAAATAATGAGTTCATTACAGTACCTTGAAGTGGTCTTTTGTTTTCTTTCGCTAACGGAGCTCATGAGATTTTCTGTTAAGTTTTGTGTTGTGAAGTTTTCAAGTTTTGGGTAAAAGATTTGATGGATTATAGAACAAGGAGTGGCAAGAGCCTAAGATTGGGGATGCCCATGGCACCCCCAAGATAACCTAAGGACACCTAAAAGCCAAAGCTTGGGGATGCCCCGGAAGGCATCCCCTCTTTTCGTCTACTTCCATCGTTAACTTTACTTGGAGCTATATTTTTATTCACCACATGATATGTATTTTGCTTGGAGCGTCTTGTATGATTTGAGTCTTTGCTTTTTAGTTTACCACAATCATCTTTGCTGTACACACCTTTTGAGAGAGACACACATGATTAGGAAATTATTAGAATACTCTATGTGCTTCACTTATATTTTTTGAGTTATATAGTTTTTGCTCTAGTACTTCACTTATATCTTTTAGAGCACGGTGGTGGATTTGTTTTATAGAAACTATTGATATCTCATGCTTCACTTAGATTATTTTGAGAGTCTTAAGTAACATGGTAATTTTCTTAAATAATCTTAATATGCTAGGTATTCAAGATTAGTAAAAACTTCCTTATGAGTGTGTTGAATACTAAGAGAAGTTTGATGCTTGATGATCGTTTTGAGACATGGAGGTAGTGATATCAAAGTTGTGCTAGTTGAGTAGTTGTGAATTTGAGAAATACTTGTGTTGAAGTTCGCAAGTTCCGCAGCATGCACGTATGGTAAACGTTATGTAACCAATTTGAAACATGAGGTGTTCTTTGAGTGTCTTCCTTATGAGTGGCGGTCGGAGACGAGCGATGGTCTTTTCCTACCAATATATCCCCCTAGGAGCATGCGCGTAATGCTTGGTTTTTGATGACTTGTAGATTTTTGCAATAAGTATGTGAGTTCTTTATGACTAATGTTGAGTCCATGGATTATATGCACTCTTACCTTTCCATCATTGCTAGCCTCCTCGGTACAGTGCATTGCCCTTTCTCACATTGAGAGTTGGTGCAAATTTCGCCGGTGCATCCAAACCCCGTGATATGATATGCTCTTTCACACATAAACCTCCTTATATCTTCCTCAAAACAGCCACCATACCTACCTATTATGGCAATTCCATAGCCATTCCGAGATATATTGCCATGCAACTTTCCATCGTTCCGTTTATCATGACACGTTCATCATTGTCATATTGCTTTGCATGATCATGTAGTTGACATCGTATGTGTGGCAAAGCCACCATTCATAATTCCTTCATACATGTCACTCTTGGTTCATTGCATATCCCGGTACACCGCCGGAGGCATTCATATAGAGTCATACTTTGTTCTAGTATGGAGTTGTAATCATTGAGTTGTAAATAAATAGAAGTGTGATGATCATCATTTTCTAGAGCATTGTCCCAAGTGAGGAATTAAAAGAGAGAGAGAGAGAGAGAGAGAAAGGCCATAAAAAAGAGAAGGCCCAAAAAAATGAGAGAAAAAGAGAGAAGGGACAATGTTACTATCCTTTTACCACACTTGTGCTTCAAAGTAGCACCGTAATCTTCATGATAGAGAGTCTCTTGTTTTGTCACTTTCATATACTAGTGTGAATTTTTCATTATAGAACTTGGCTTGTATATTCCAACAATGGGCCTCCTCAAGTGCCCTAGGTCTTCATGAGCAAGCAAGTTGGATGCACACCCACTTAGTTTCTTTTGTTGAGCTTTCATATATTTATAGCTCTAGTGCATCCGTTGCATGGCAATCCCTACTCCTTGCATTAACATCAATCGATGGGCATCTCCATAGCTCATTGATTAGCCTCGTTGATGTGAGACTTTCTCCTTTTTTGTCTTCTCCACATAACCCCATCATTATATTCTATTCCATCAATAGTGCTATATCCATGGCTCACGCTCATGTATTGCGTGAAGGTTGAAAAAAGTTTGAGATTACTAAAGTATGAAACAATTGCTTGGCTTCTCATCGGGGTTGTGCATGATAAGAGCATTCTTGTGTGACGAAAATGGAGCATGACTAAACTATATGATTTGTAGGTATGAACTTTCTTTGGCCATGTTATTTTGAGAGGACATAATTGCTTAGTTAGTATGCTTGAAGTATTATTATTTTTATGTCAATATTGAACTTTTATCTTGAATCTTTCGGATCTGAATATTCATACCACAATTAAGAAGAATTACATTGAAATTATGCCTAGTAGCATTCCACATCAAAAATTCTTTTTTTATCATTTACCTACTCGAGGACGAGCAGGAATTAAGCTTGGGATGCTTGATACGTCTCCAACGTATCTATAATTTTTGATTGTTCCATGCTATATTATATTCTGTTTTGGACATTATTGGGCTTTATTATACACTTTTATATTATTTTTGGGACTAACCTATTAAACGGAGGCCCAGCCCAGAATTGCTGTTTTTGCCTATTTCAGAGTTTCGCAGAAAAAGAATATCAAACGGAGTCCAAACGGAATGAAACCTTCGGGAACGTGATTTTCGAAACAAACATGATCCATAGGACTTGGACCCTACGTCAAGACATCATCCAGGAGGCCACGAGGTAGGGGGGCGCGCCTACCCCCCTAGGCGCGCCCTCCACCCTCGTGGGCCCCACGTTGCTCCAGCGATGTACTCCTTCCTCCTATATATACCTACGTACCCCCAAACTACCAGATACGGAGCCAAAAACCTAATTCCACCGCCGCAACCTTCTGTACCCATGAGATCCCATCTTGGGGCCTGTTTCGGAGCTCCGCCGGAGGGGGCGTCGATCACGGAGGGCTTCTACATCAACACCATAGCCTCTCCGATGATGTGTGAGTAGTTTACCTCAGACCTTCGGGTCCATAGTTATTAGTTGGATGGCTTCTTCTCTCTTTTTGGATCTCAATACAATGTTCTCCCCCTCTCTTGTGGAGATCTATTCGATGTAATCTTCTTTTGTGGTGTGTTTGTTGAGACCGATGAATTGTGGGTTTATGATCAAGTCTATCTATGAACAATATTTGATTCTTCTGAATTCTTTTATGTATGATTGGTTATCTTTGCAAGTCTCTTCGAATTATCAGTTTGGTTTGGCCTACTAGATTGATCTTTCTTGCAATGGGAGAAGTGCTTAGCTTTGGGTTCAATCTTGCGGTGTCCTTTCCCAGTGACAGTAGGGGCAGCAAGGCACGTATAGTATTGTTGCCATCGATGATAACAAGATGGGGTTTATATCATATTGCATGAGTTTATCCCTCTACATCATGTCATCTTGCTTAAAGCGTTACTCTGTTCTTATGAACTTAATACTCTAGATGCATGCTGGATAGCTCTCGATGTGTGGAGTAATAGTAGTAGATGCAGGCAGGAGTCGGTCTACTTGTCTCGGACGTGATGCCTATATACATGATCATACCTAGATATTCTCATAACTATGCTCAATTCTGTCAATTGCTCAACAGTAATTTGTTCACCCACCGTAAATACTTATGCTCTTGAGAGAAGCCACTAGTGAAACCTATGGCCCCCGGGTCTATTTTCCATCATATTAATCTCCCGACAACAAGCTATTTCTGGCGCGCCGTTTTTATTTTTGTTTTCTTTACTTTGCATCTTTATCATAAAAATATCAAAAATATTATCTTACCATATCTATCAGATCTCACTCTCGTAAGTGACCGTGTAGGGATTGACAACCCCTTATCGCGTTGGTTGCGAGGATTTATTTGTTTGTGTAGGTGCGAGGGACTCATGCGTGGCCTCCTACTGGATTGATACCTTGGTTCTCAAAAACTGAGGGAAATACTTACGCTACTTTGCTGCATCACCTTTTCCTCTTCAAGGGAAAACCAACGCAGTGCTCAAGAGGTAGCAATGTGGAGGTGATGTTTCTACGCAAAGGCCTTTGTGGGTTTTTTTTCTCGTACATTTTCATGCAAAGCACTAGTATTTGTTTTCTTGATTCTCGGAACTTGGGCGAAGAGAGCATAACAAGGGAAGTGAAGCAATGCTACCACCAAGTACCTACATAAGTGTAACATCCCAAATTTTCAATTTGGAATGTTATACATAGATCATCATTGCATATCATGTTGGGGATTTTTCTTAAATTTTCATATTTGATTTTTATCAAATAATAAGACGAGGATTTTGGTTTTAATTATTTTTTTCTCTCCGGAAAAATATTTCATTTTAAAATAAAACGAGAGGAGAAAACATGACTTCTCCAAAACAATTGAAATACTGGAGGAAAAATGTTAAAATCATTATTTGGAATTTATTTGGAATTTATTTGCAATTTTTATTGCATTAAAAATATATTGCATGTTTTCAAAATATTTATTTTGATTCAAAAAAATGTTCACCCTATTCTAGATTTTCTAACTAGACGGGGAAAATTTATTTCATATTTTTCTGACTTTTATTTATTTTTCTACGAATTATTTTCCGCGGAACTTATTTAACAAAAAAAAAAACGCCGCGCGCCGACTGGGCCAAAGGCCCAGCCGACGGTCCAACCCCGCGCCCGTCTCCTTCCTGGAGACCGAACGCGCCACGGGACCACCGCCCGAGTCCGGCCGCCGTACGCCGCCGCCGGTGCCCCCTTCCCCAAGCCTAGCACCCCCTCCTATATATAGCCCCCCTCTCTCTTTCCTCTCAACTCGAGCCGCCGCCGCCGCAACTCGCCTCGCCGCTGCCGCCGTAGCCCGCGCCGCCGCCGCCGCGTTCGCCGCCGGGAGCGCCGCCCCGCCTCGCCTCGCCCGCACCCCCCCCCGAGCCCGCCCCTCGCTGCCCGAGCCGGAGCCCTCGCCGGAGCCCGACGAGGTACTGCCCGCCGCCCGTTGACTTTGCCGTTTTTCGTTTAAAAAAAACCCTTCGTTTAAAAAAACCCTAGATCGGTTTTTTTTTCGGTTTTATCATTTTGCGAGCGTTCACCGAACCGTTCGTTTTAACGAACGCGTTCGTCGGTTTTCTCTGTTAACGAACGTCCGTTATTTAACCGTTCGTCCATTTTTCTTTTTCGTCGGATTTTCTCGTTATTTTCTCAGATTCGATCTCTGATCAAATCTTCGATTCTGTTTAACTTTTCGCTCGTTTATCGGAATCAGGCGATTCAAGCGCCTAGAGTTTCGTCTCGAAATTCTCTTTCCGTTTAACCTACTCAAACAAGTTTTTGCTACAGTAAAATTTGACCTAGATCCAGATGAGCAAACGAAGTTTCTTTCCTTCGCCGTTTGACTTTCGTTGCTTCTATCGAGTTGATTCTTTTTGCAAACCGGAGTTCTTAAGTTGAACTTTCTGGTTGGATCTTTCATTCGAGTTTTACCTGTGCATTAGATGAGTACTGATTGTATGCTTGTTTGTTTGCGATAGAGTACCCGGAGTGTGCCGCTTGTTACTTCGACTCGCTAGGTTTTGCGGATCATCAGCAAGGCAAGTAACACTTTGATCATACCCTTTCCATACCCAGTTTTATTGCATTAGATCTGTTTCCCTCAAACACTTGCATGATTAGGATCTAATTAAATTGTGGGAACTGGGAAGTAGTTGAGGTAGTACCTATTACCTGTTTTACTTTATCAAACCCTTGGGAGTTACTTCTACGTTGCTATTATATTGCCATGCTATGCTCGTAGACGTGGATTGGGTTTGAGTGATATCCATGACAGATGTGAGATGTTTATTAATGGTTCAACTTAAGGTGGCAACTAAAACTCACATCTGGGTGGATTGAGGCACCTGGAGAACCCAGTGTTGTCTGTATGTATAAGGTCCGCCACCCAGGCTCAAAGGGATCATAAGATTATTCATGCTAGAAACTTCCGTGTGCAGCCACAAGCTATTATGGGCTCTAGCATAGCTGAGTAGGTTACAGGATCTCTTGAAGAGGTGGACTAGCAGATGTAGGGGAAAGTAGGTGTACCGGTCCATCCAGAGTAAAGAGTGATTGTTTCTGAAAGACTGTGTCTCGGTCATCCGTTTCTCAAACATCATGCAGTGCGAGAATCAAGCGGAGGCGATCGAGTCTTGTGGGGAAAAGTGCGCAAACCTCTGCAGAGTGTACAAACTAATCATGATTAGCCGTGTCCCCGGTTATGGACAACTTGAGTATCTAGTACCTGGATTATCATTTGAATCTCATCACCGTGATACTTATAATTAATTTTGTTGGGTTAATGATGATACTTAATTGGGATTGAGTTGGAGGTACCTTCTCAATGTTTCAACCACCATGATAGTTAAATAAAATTTATTCCTTTTGAAGTAGGATAAATTGGCTTTTCGCAAAAACTGTAACCATAGAGCTTTCCACCAGCCATATATGCATATAGTATAGCATTATCATTGTTCATTATTCTCTATGTGTTACATTGCCAGCATATTCTATGTGCTGACCCGTTTTCGGGCTGCAACGTTTCATGTTGCAGACTTTTCAGACGACGAGTAAGGTGCCTTAGGTCGTGGTCTTATACTCAGTGATGCCGCTGGAGTTGATGGACTCACTTATCTTCCAAGTCTTCCGCTGTTATCGTTATTAGATGGCCTTAAGCCATGTTTATCATACTTAATCTCTTTGGAGATATTCGATGTAATAAGTGTGTGATTGCTACTCTGTTATAAATCCTCCATTTGTACTGTGCGTGTCAGCATTACTGATCCAGGGATGACACTGGTGCACAGCAGCACAGGCCATTTGAGGTCTGGTCGCTACAAAGTTGGTATCAGAGCACACGCTGACTATAGGACACGACCACTAAGCTTAAGCCCTAGAAAGCTTCTCTCTTCTCATTTCTGACCCCTCTCCACTTTCTACTCTTTTAGGAATGGCGAATGCAAGGAGCAAGTTCATGCAACCAGATGAAGACACGCCGTTTGGTCGACACTTGAAGGAAGTCACCAAGTACTTGAACATAGGAATACCAAGCATCACCGGAACCTACAACGCCACATTACCTGAAGAGGAGAGCTGGAAGATTCAAGTTATCATTCCAGGAAGGACGTTTGTGCCAATTACGGAACCCATGAGATTGGTTTTCGAAGCACCAACTTGGAGTTTAGGGAAGAGCATGGCCGCACACATCGCCATGGGACGCATTGGAGAAGTCTATCACCAGGAGCTTAAGGATACAATTTACCAAATTTGTGGACGTCGAGACGCGCAATGGGAGATGATCAAGACCAAGAAGGATGGATCAATTGCAGCTTTCATCCAGGAGCAGAACCAACATATTCGACGCCAGGAGAACCAGATGTGCACGGACAAGGAAGAACTGAAGAAGGCATTAACAAAGATCAAGGAACTCCAAGAAGAACTCAAGGCTACACGCGAAGATTACTTGGAGGAAATCAACGCACTAGTAGGGAAGATTGACGACCTGGAGAATAAGATTGGAGCATTCGTGGGAAATCCAGTGCCAAAAGCAGAAGTCGACGAATGCACTTGTCCAGATAACTACATCATCATCGACGACACCGACTCGGAACCAAGTGAAGACGAATGGATTGATGAAGCTGGAGCAGACATCATGGAGTCTTCAACGGACCAGAATTTCTAGTAGACCACCATATCAGTAGTAGTTTTCCCCCATTTAATAGTATAGTTCAAGCACTTTGTAACGCTAGTTAGATCGATTGTTTTGCCTTGTTTGGATTGATTGAGTGATATTGATTGAATTTGTCTCATGAGCATATGGGTAGTGTTTTCTCTCTAGACCTCATTCTATTCTTAACTCTCATCTTTTCTAAACCTATCAGATGCCTCCGAGACGCGACACTGGATTTGTTTTCCCGCCAGAGATCACCCAGTTGATTCAGCAACAGAATGCCCTGATGCAAGTGTTAGTTCAGAACCAAGGCAACAACAACAACAACCCACCGCCACCACCACCTGTTGATCACTTAGCCCGTTTCTTAAGGCTAAACCCGCCGGTGTTTTCCAGTAGCACCGAGCCGATTGTTGCAGATGATTGGCTCCGCAAAGTTGGAAGGGAGTTGACCACTGCAGGATGCATAGATGCGGAAAGAGTGCATTTTGCCGCACATCAGCTTGATGGACCCGCAGCATCATGGTGGGAGAATTATACAGCCACGCACCCTATTGACACTGTCACATGGGACCAGTTTCAGCAAGCTTTCCGTACAGCTCATGTTTCAGCAGGAGCTATGGCTATGAAGAAGCGTGAGTTTCGCAACCTACGCCAAGGAGGACGCACCGTAGGCCAGTATGTGGAGGAATTCAGTAAGTTAGCGCGTTATGCACCAGATGACGTTGCTACAGATGCAGCCAAGCAGGAGAAGTTTTTGGAAGGATTGAATGATGAGCTGAGTATGCAGTTGATGGTAGCAACTTTCAACAACTACCAGGAGCTGGTAGATAGAGCTCTCATGATTGAAGGGAAGCAACAGCAGATTGAAAACCGTAAGAGGAAGTATGGACAAGGGAAGTACAATTCTGGAGCCCAGCAGAAGCCCCGTTTTACCCCGGAGCCGGGAGGACAGTTTCAACATACCCATGGAGGAGGTAGCTCGCACAACCATAATGGCTCCAAGAGTGGTAATGGGAATGGAGGAGGAAACGGACAGAACCGCACCAACCCCTCTACCCCAACCAAGAGGGATCTAAGTCACATTACTTGTTTCAAGTGCCAGAAGACGGGACATTATGCAACTGATTGTCCTGAAGCCCAAAATGGAAATGGCAATGGAAGCTCTGGGAAGAAGCCGAACCCGTTCAACAAAGGACATGTGAACCACGTGAGCGTGGAGGAGGTTGAAGCTCAGCCTGATGCAGTAATAGGTAAGTTTTTGGTTAAGTCATTTACTGCAACCGTTCTTTTCGATACTGGTGCATCGCATTCATACATATCAAGGGGATTCGTAAACAAGTTTAAGATGTCCACCCAAGTTCTCAAAAGCCCTATGTTAGTAACCTCGCCAGGAGCAGAGTATAAGGCCACCCAAGGATGTTTTCAGATACCGTTGGCCATTGGTAGGCATGTTTTCCCCTCAGACCTCATTGTTTTGGAATCGCAAGGTTTGGATGTGATTCTGGGAATGGATTGGCTATCGTTGTATGGAGGAAACATCGATTGTGCCAGCAAGACGATTTTGCTTACCACCCCAGAAGGAAAAAGGATCAAGTATGTATCCTGGCATATGCCGAAGAGGACTCAAGTGAATTCCTTATCAGGAGTTGTACAGGAGGAAGTACCAGTGGTGAAGGATTATCCGGATGTATTTCCAGAAGAGTTTCCAGGCATGCCACCAGATAGAGACATTGAGTTTTTGATTGAACTTTTGCCAGGCACAGGGCCAATATCTAAGAGACCGTACAGGATTCCCGCAAAGGATTTGGAGGAAATTAAGAAGCAGATCAAGGAGTTACTGGATAAAGGCTATATTCACCCAAGTTCGTCACCTTGGGGATCACCAGTACTTCTAGTGGAGAAGAAAGATGGATCGCTGAGGATGGTTGTTGATTACCGAGGATTGAATGAAGAGACCATCAAAAACAAGTACCCACTGCCGATGATCAATGATTTGTTTGACCGCTTACAAGGAGCTAAAGTATTTTCCAAGATCGATCTACGATCAGGATACCACCAGTTAAAGATTCGAGAGCAGGATATACCTAAGACGGCATTTACCACCAGATATGGATTGTATGAGTATACCGTTATGTCATTTGGACTGGCTAACGCACCTGCCTATTTCATGAACCTGATGAACAAAGTGTTTATGGAGTTTTTGGATAAGTTCATCGTGGTGTTCATTGATGATATTTTAATCTTTTCCAAGGATGAAGAAGAGCATGAGGAGCATTTACGATTGGTACTTGAGAAGCTCAGAGAACATCAGTTATATGCCAAGTTCAGCAAATGTGAGTTTTGGCTGAAGGAAGTTGGATTCCTTGGACATGTTATTTCTGGAGAAGGAATAGCAGTAGACCCTGCCAAGGTTGACACAGTGACAAGTTGGGAATCACCCGCGACAGTTGGAGAAATCCGGAGTTTTCTTGGACTTGCAGGATACTACCGGAGATTCATCGAGAATTTCTCAAGGATTGCTAAGCCCATGACTGAGCTATTGAAGAAGGACACCAAATTCAATTGGACTGAGGAATGTGAAGATAGTTTCCAAGAGTTGAAGAAACGATTGGTTACATCACCAGTGTTGATTCTGCCAGATCAACGCAAGGACTATGAAGTTTATTGCGACGCTTCTCGTCGAGGACTTGGAGCAGTGCTTATGCAGGAAGGAAGAGTTGTGTCGTATGCTTCACGACAACTTAAACCCCATGAGAAGAATTATGCTACGCATGATTTGGAATTAGCAGCCGTAGTGCATGCATTGAAAACATGGAGACATTTTCTCATCGGAAACCATTGTGAAGTGTACACGGATCACAAGAGTTTGAAGTACATTTTCACGCAGAAGGAGTTAAATCTCAGACAGAGAAGATGGTTGGAGCTCATTAAAGATTATGATATGAGATTGCATTATCACCCTGGAAGGCTAACGTAGTAGCAGACGCGTTGAGCCGCAAGAGTCATGTCAACACCCTCATGACAGGAGAGTTACCTCAGGAGTTAGCCGAGGACCTTCGCGAGCTATGTTTGGAGATAGTCCCAAGAGGCTATTTAGCGACATTGGAGATTCAGTCTACCTTGATGGAAAAGATCAGAGAAGCTCAGAAGACAGACAAGGAGATTGAAGAGATAAAAGAGAAGATGAGCAAAGGAAAAGCCAAGGGATTTCGTGAGGATGAGCACGATACCTTATGGTTCGAGGACCGTGTATATGTGCCAAATGATCCGGAGATCAGGAAGTTGATTTTGCAAGAAGCCCATGATTCACCATACTCGATTCACCCAGGAAATACCAAGATGTATTTGGATTTGAAAAATACTTTCTGGTGGACCGGAATGAAGAAGGATATTGCGGAGTATGTAACAGTTTGTGACGTATGTCAGAGAGTGAAGGCAGAGCATCAGAAGCCAGCAGGATTGCTACAGCCATTGCCGATACCCGAATGGAAGTGGGATAAAATAGGCATGGATTTTATCACGGGATTACCCAGGACTCGTTCAGGCTATGACTCAATATGGGTTGTAATCGACCGTTTGACGAAAGTGGCTCATTTCATTCTAGTGAAGACCACTTACACTAGTGCTAAGTTGGCAAAGATATACATGACCAGGATCGTATGTTTGCATGGAGTTCCGAGGACCATTGTATCAGACAGAGGAACCCAATTTACCTCGAAGTTTTGGAAGCAGTTACATGAAACATTGGGAACCAGGCTAGAATTTAGTACAGCTTTCCACCCGCAGACAGATGGACAGACCGAGAGAGTCAACCAGATTTTGGAGGACATGTTGAGACCATGTGCACTAGATTATGGATCTAGTTGGGATGACAATTTGCCATATGCGGAGTTTTCGTATAACAACAGTTATCAAACCAGTTTGAAGATGGCCCCTTTTGAAGCTTTGTACGGAAGGAGGTGTAGAACACCGTTGTTATGGGACGAAGTTGGAGATCGTCAGTTGTTTGGACCAGATTTGATTAAGGAGTCTGAACAGAAAGTAAGGTTGATTCGCGATAGGCTCAAGGTAGCCCAGTCCAGGCAGAAGAGTTATGCCGATTCAAAACGAAAGGAGACAGTTCACGAAGTCGGAGACAGAGTGTATCTTCGAGTATCACCCCTTCGAGGAGTGAAGCGCTTCGGAGTAAAGGGAAAGTTAGCGCCCCGTTTTATCGGACCATACAGAGTGTTGGAACGTATGGGAGAAGTTGCCTACAAGTTGGAATTGCCCGAAGGATTGTCTGGAGTACATAATGTATTTCACGTTTCGCAATTGGAGAAGTGCCACGCAGAGATGGCTGAGATACCACTGAGAGATACTGTGCCACTGGAAGTGATTCAGTTGGAAAGTGATTTGACCTATGAGGAGAAACCAATTAAGATTCTCGAGTATGCCAGCCGAGTTACCCGCAGCAAGGTTATCAAGTTTTGCAAAGTTCAGTGGAGTCACCACACAGAAGATGAAGCCACCTGGGAGCGAGAGGAAGATCTACGGAAAGACCACTCCCACCTGTTTTCTAGCCAACCCGAATATCGAGGGCGAGATTCATCTTAAGGGGGGTAGGTTTGTAACATCCCAAATTTTCAATTTGGAATGTTATACATAGATCATCATTGCATATCATGTTTTATTGCATTTTGAAAAATCCTCGATAAATCCTAAGCAACTCAAGGACCCTCGGAGAGAGTTGGGGATTTTTCTTAAATTTTCATATTTGATTTTTATCAAATAATAAGACGAGGATTTTGGTTTTAATTATTTTTTTTCTCTCCGGAAAAATATTTCATTTTAAAATAAAACGAGAGGAGAAAACATGACTTCTCCAAAACAATTGAAATACTGGAGGAAAAATGTTAAAATCATTATTTGGAATTTATTTGGATTTTATTTGCAATTTTTATTGCATTAAAAAAATATTGCATGTTTTCAAAATATTTATTTTGATTCAAAAAATGTTCACCCTATTCTAGATTTTCTAACTAGACGGGGAAAATTTATTTCATATTTTTCTGACTTTTATTTATTTTTCTACGAATTATTTTCCGCAGAACTTATTTAAAAAAAAAACGCCGCGCGCCGACTGGGCCAAAGGCCCAGCCGACGGCCCAACCCCGCGCCCGTCTCCTTCCTGGAGACCGAACGCGCCACGGGACCGCCGCCCGAGTCCGGCCGCCGTACGCCGCCGCCGGTGCCCCCTTCCCCAAGCCTAGCACCCCCCCTCCTATATATAGCCCCCCCTCTCTCTTTCCTCTCAACTCGAGC